>NC_053024.1:126511302-126805661 GCF_003073215.2 Triticum urartu | reverse complement strand
AAAACTAGCTTGATGATAATTCCCATGTGTCCTCGGGAGCGCTTTCCTTCATATAAGAGTTTGTCCAGGCTTGTCCTTTGCTACAAAAAGGATTGGGCCATCTTGCTGCATCTTATTTACTTTTATTACTTGCTACTCGTTACCAATTACCTTATCACAAAACTATCTGTTACCGATAATTTCAGTGCTTGTAGAGAATACCTTGCTGAAAACCGCTTATCATTTCCTTATCTCCTCGTTGGGTTCGACACTCTTACTTATCGAAAGGACTATGATAGATCCCCTATACTTGTGGGTCATCATAATGCTTTAAGTAAGATGACATGATGTAGAGGGATAAACTCATGCAATATGATATAAACGCCATCTTTTTATCCTCGATGGCAACAATACAATATGTGCCTTGCTGCCCTTGCTGTCACTGGGAAAGGACACCGCAACATTGAACCCAAAGCTAAGCACTTCTCCCATTGCAAGAAAGGTCAATCTAGTAGGCCAAACCAAACTGATAATTCGAGGAGACTTGCAAAGATAACCAATCATACATAAAAGAATTCAGAGGAGATTGAAATATTGTTCATAGATAAACTTGATCATAAACCCACTATTCATCGGATCTCGACAAACACACCGCAAAAGAAGCTTACATTGAATAGATCTCCAAGAAGATCGAGGAGAACTTTGTATTGAGATCCAAAGAGAGAGAAGAAGCCATCTAGCTAATAACTATGGACCCGAAGGTCTGAGGTAAACTACTCACACATCATCGAAGAGGCTATGGTGTTGATGTAGAAGCCCTCCGTGATCAATGCCCCCTCCGGCGGAGCGCCGGAAAGGCCCCAAGATGGGATCTCACGGGTACAGAAGGTTGCGGCAGTGGAAATATGGTTTTGGCTCCGTATCTAATGTTTCCAGGGTATATGGGTATATATAGGAGGAAGAAGTACGTCGGTGAAGCAACGAGGGGCCCACGAGGGTGGAGGGCGCGCCTAGGGGAGGTGGGCGCCCCCCTGCCTCGTGCCTTCCTCGTTGATTGCTTTACGTAGACTCCAAGTCCTCTGGATCACGTTCATTCCGAAAATCACATTCCCGAAGGTTTCATCCTTGTTTTACACACTTTTAATAGGTTAGTTCCCAAAAATAATATAAAAGTGTGTAATAAATCCCATTAAACATCCAAAACAGAATATAATATAGCATGGAACAATAAAAAATTATAGATACGTTTGAGACGTATCAAGCATCCCCAAGCTTAATTCCTGCTTGTCCTCGACTAGGTAAATGATAAAAAACAGAATTTTTGATGTGGAATGCTACTTAGCATAATTTTCAATGTAATTCTCTTATTTGTGGTATGAATATTCAGATCCGAAAGATTCAAGACAAAAGTTTAATATTTACATAAAAATAATAATACTTCAAGCATACTAACTAAGCAATTATGTCTTCTCAAAATAACATGGCCAAAGAAAGTGATCCCTACAAAATCATATAGTCTGGCTATGCTCTATCTTCATCACACAAAATATTTAAATCATGCACAACCCCAATGACAAGCTAAGCAATTGTTTCATACTTTTGGTGTTCTCAAACTTTTTCAATCTTCACGCAATACATGAGCGTGAGCCATGTACATATCACTATATGTGGAATAGAATGGTGGTTGTGGAGAAGACAAAAAAGGAGAAGATAGTCTCACATCAACTAGGCGTATCAACAGGCTATGGAGATGCCCATCAATAGATATCAATGTGAGTGAGTAGGGATTGCCATGCAATGGATGCACTAGAGCTATAAGTATATGAAAGCTCAACAAAAGAAACTAAGTGGGTGTGCATCCAACTCGCTTGGTCATGAAGACCTAGGGCATTTTGAGGAAGCCCATCATTGGAATATACAAGCCAAGTTCTATAATGAAAAATCCTCACTAGTATATGAAAGTGATATCATAGGAGACTCTCTATCATGAAGATCATCGTGCTACTTTGAAGCACAAGTGTGGAAAAAGGATAGTAGCATTGTCCCTTCTCTCTTTTTCTCTCATTTTTTGGGCCTTCTCCTTTTTTATGGCCTTTTTTATTTTTTATTTTTTTTTCCGGAGTCTCATCCTGACTTGTGGGGAATCATAGTCTCCATCATCCTTTCCTCAGTTGGGACAATGCTCTAATAATGATGATCATCACACTTTATTTACTTACAACTCAATAATTACAACTCGATACTTAGAACAAAATATGACTCTATTTGAATGCCTTCGGCGGTTTACTAGGATATGCAATGAATCAAGAGTGACATGTATGAAAGAATTATGAACGGTGGCTTTGCCACAAATACGATGTCAACTACATGATCACGCAAAGCAATTATGACAATGATGAAGCGTCTCATAATAACAGAATGGTGGTAAGTTGCATGGCAATATATCTCGGAATGGCTATGGAAATGCCATGATAGGTAGGTATGGTGGCTGTTTTGAGGAAGGTAGATGGTGGCTGTATGATACCGGCGAAAAGTGCGCGTTATTAGAGAGGCTAGCAATGGTGGAAGGGTGAGAGTGCGTATAATCCATGGACTCAACATTAGTCATAAAGAACTCATATACTTGTTGCAAAAATCTACAAGTTATCAAAGCAAAGTATTACGCGCATGCTCCTAGGGGGATAGATTGATAGGAAAAGACAATCGCTCGTCCCCGACCGCCACTCATAAGGAAGACAATCAATAAATAAATCATGCTCCGATTTCATCACTTAACGGTTCACCATACGTGCATGCTATGGGAATCACAAACTTCAACACAAGTATTTCTCAAATTCACAACCACTCAACTAGCATGACTCTAATATCACCATCTCCATATCTCAAAACAATTATCAAGTATGAAACTTCTCATAGTATTCAACACACTCATAAGATTTTTTTACTAATCTTGGATGCCTATCACTTTAGGACTAATTTTTATGATTAAAGAAAATTACCATGCTGTTCTGTAGGACTATCAAAATAATATAAGTGAAGCATGAGAGAACAATAGTTTCTATAAAACAAATCCACCACCGTGCTCTAAAAGATATAAGTGAAGCACTAGAGCAAAAACTATATAGCTCAAAAGATATAAGTGAAGCACATAGAGTATTCTAATAAATTCCGAATCATGTGTGTCTCTCTCAAATGGTGTGTAAAACAAGGATGATTGTGGTAAACTAAAATGCAAAGACTCAAATCATACAAGACGCTCCAAGCAAAACACATATCATGTGGTGAATAAAAATATAGCTCCAAGTAAAGTTACCGATGGACGAAGACGAAAGAGGGGATGCCTTCCGGGGCATCCCCAAGCTTAGCCTTTTTGGTGTCCTTAGATTACCTTGGGGTGCCATGGGAATCCCCAATCTTAGGCTCTTGCCACTCCTTGTTCCATAATCCATCAAAACTTTACCCAAAACATGAAAACTTCACAACACAAAACTCAAAATAGGAAATCCCGTGAGCTCTGTTAGCGAAAGAAAACAAAACACCACTTCAAGGTACTGTATTGAACTCATTATTTATTTATATTGGTGGTAAACCTACTGTATTCCAACTTCTCTATGGTTTATAAGCTCTTTTACTAGCCATAGATTCATCAAAATAAGCAAACAACACACGAAAAACAGAATCTGTCAAAAACAGAACAGTCTGTAGTAATCTGTAGCTAACGCAAACTTTTGGAACCCCAAAAATTCTAAAATAAATTTCTTTACATGAGGAATTTATCTATTAATCATATGCAAAAATAATTAACTAAATAGCACCCTCCAAATAAAAATTGCAGAAATTCTCGTGAGCGCTAAAGTTTCTGTTTTTTTACAGCAAGATCAACAAGACTTTCCCCAAGTCTTCCCAACGGTTCTACTTGGCACAAACACTAATTAAACACTAAAAACACAACCAAAACACAGGCTAGATAAATTATTTATCACTAAACAGGAGCAAAAAGCAAGGAATAAAAATAAAATTGGGTTGCCTCCCAACAAGCGCTATCGTTTAATGCTCCTAGCTAGGCATAAAAGCACGGATAGATCTAGGTATTGCCATCTTTGGTTTTAGGGAAGAAAAGAGAAAAGTTATTATATATGGCATTAATATTTCTATTTTGATAAAGCACATGACTGTTAATGGTAGAAGAAAGATTAAGCATTTTACGGAAATTTGCATCTAAGCTAGCTTTCATCTCTTTGATAGATTCGTTTTGGTAGGAGAGCAAAAGAGATGTAGATTCAACCTTCTCATTCATGGGGTGCCCAAATATGGTTTTCATCTTGTCATAAGTATCTATGGCATACCCTTCAATAAAACCTTCTTCAAATATAGAATCTAAGACATGCTTAAATGAAGAAGGTAGGGCAACATAAAAGCCCTTTAAGTAAATTTCAATTTGGTATTGGGGCACATAGCTGGACCAAATCCTTAATAGTCTATCCCAAGCATCTTTCAAAGATTCATGGAGTAAATAACGAAAAATTCCGGAATCATCTTCGTCAAAATTATTAATATTCTCATTGATAACTCCGGTAGGTACTTCCATAGCATCATTATTTATGGATTTAGAGAGAATAGAAGGATTGTCCAAAGTACTAAAACTCAGGAGGGCGAAAGAAAGGTGAGCGGAAAAGAGAGGGCGAATAAAACGGCAAGGGTGAAGTGGGGGAGAAGAAAACGAGAGGCAAATGGAAAATAATGTAATGCGAGGGATAAGATTTTGTGATGGGTACTTGGTATGTCTTGACTTGTGCGTAGACTCCCTGGCAACGGCGCCAGAAATGGCTCGTTGTCGGGAGTCAAATCTTGACTTGACTTGGCGCGAATCTCCCTGGCAACGGCGCCAGAAATCCTTCTTTCTACCTCTTGAGCACTGCGTTGGTTTTCCCTTGAAGAGGAAAGGGTGATGCAGTAAAGTAGCGTAAGTATTTCCCTTAGTTTTTGAGAACCAAAGTATCAATCCAGTAGGAGATCACGCTCGAGTCCACGCACCTACACAAACAAATAAGAACCTTGCAACCAACACGATAAAGGGGTTGTCAACCCTTCACGGTCACTTACGAGAGTGAGATCTGATAGATATGATAAGATAATATTTTTGGTATTTTTATGATAAAGAGAAATAAATATGCAAAGTAAAATAAACGGCAATAGAAATAGCTAAGTGTTGGAAGATTAATATGATGGAAGATAGACACGAGGGCCATAGGTTTCACTAGTGGCTTCTCCCGAGAGCATAAGTATTACGGTGGGTAAATGAATTACTGTTGAGCAATTGATAGAATTGAGCATAGTTATGAGAATATCTAGGTATGATCATGTACATAGGCATCACATCCGAGACAAGTAGACCGACTCCTGCCTGCATCTACTACTATTACTCCACACATCGACCGCTATCCAGCATGCATCTAGAGTATTAAGTTCATAAGAACAGAGTAATGCTTTAAGTAAGATGACATGATGTAGAGGGATAAACTCATGCATATGATATAAACCCCATCTTTTTATCCTTGATGGCAACAATACAATACGTGCCTTGTTGCCCCTGCTGTCACTGGGAAAGGACACCGCAACATTGAACCCAAAGCTAAGCACTTCTCCCATTGCAAGAAATATCAATCTAGTAGGCCAAACCAAACCGATAATTCGAAGAGACTTGCAAAGATAACCAATCATACGTAAAAGAATTCAGAGGAGATTCAAATATTCTTCATAGATAAACTTGATCATAAACCCAAAATTCATCGGATTTCGACAAACACACCGCAAAAGAAGATTACATTGAATAGATCTCCAAGAAGATCGAGGAGAACTTTGTATTTAGATCCAAAGAGAGAGAAGAAGCCATCTAGCTAATAACTATGGACCCGAAGGTCTGAGGTAAACTACTCACACATCATCGGAGAGGCTATGGTGTTGATGTAGAAGCTCTTCGTGATCAACGCCCCCTCCGGCGGAGCGCCGGAAAAGGCCCCAAGATGGGATCTCATGTCTACAGAAGGTTGCGGCGGTGGAAATAGGGTTTTGGCTCCGTATCTGATGTTTCCAGGGTATATGGGTATATATAGGAGGAAGAAGTACGTCGGTGGAGCAACGAGGGGCCCACGAGGGTGGAGGGCGTGCCTTAGGGAGGTGGGCGCGCTCCCTGCCTCGTTCCTTCCTCGTTGATTTCTTTACGTAGACTCCAAGTCCTCTGGATCACGTTTGTTCCGAAAATCACGTTCCCGAAGGTTTCATTCTGTTTGGACTCCATTTGATATCCTTTTCCTTCGAAACACTGAAATAGGCAAAAAAACAGCAATTTGGGTTGGGCCTCCGATTAATAGGTTAGTCCCAAAAATAATATAAAAGTGTATAATAAAGTCCATTAAACATCCAAAACAAAATATAATATAGCATGGAATAATAAAAAATTATAGATACGTTGGAGACGTATCAGGATACGTTGGATGCTCAGGCGCAATGGATTCAGTCGGAGTCTTTCCAGCTCATGCTAGATCAGAACGCCTCAAACGAAGTCATGAGGAGGAGGCATCAGACTCGTCTGCCTTCGGTCTACGAGGCGAGAAATCTCTTTAATACGCCTAGAGCGGGGACCAGTAACCCCCCAGGGGTAAACCGGGTTGAAGCACCTAGGACGGGAACGCCGGCTCAGCCGCGCACGATGGACCCGCCTCGCCAAAACAATATCCCACCACAGCACGTGCCGACGCTACCGGGTCATTACTCTAACCCTTTGGATAACATGATCACTACGGCATCACGATTGGCGGCTCTCCTAGTTGAAGGCGAGTCACCAGCAGCGGTTGAAACGCGAAGGGCTACAGAGCTACTTCAGACAGCATTGGTTCAACAACAGGCTTATTCTTACAGCCGTGAGAGAATCCATTCAACCCCCCGCCCAAGCCGGATTTATAGCAGGCACATGGATTCTCCAGCAGTGTCAAGCAGTGAGCAGTGTCATAACCCTCCCCATAGACATGACCCACCCCGTAATACTCAGGCTCTGATAGATCAGGATAGAGCACATCGGGAGGCTGAGCTGGTGGCTCAGTGCGTAGCTCATCAGCCATCACTGGTTTATCCGACAACTTCGATGGAAGCAGGCGTGACCTCCCGAAGCACGGGTGTGCCGTGTTTAGTGTCGGCTCTGCATAATGAGCGTCTGCCCAAGTATTTCAAAGGACCTCGTAAGGTGCCTAACTACACAACCGACTTACCCCCTGAGGCGTGGGTTGAGTGTTACGAGATGGCCATGGAAATGTTGGAGGTCAGCGATGCCGCGTGTGCCAAGTACTTCACCATGATGCTGGATGGGACCACCCGTACTTGGTTAAAGGGACTACCTGCCAACTCCATCGGGTCATGGGCCGAGTTAAAAGTCCGATTTATCCAGAATTTTAAGGATACATGCAAGCAGCCCATGTTGATCGTGGATTTGGATGCCTGCGCCCAAGAGGAGGGCGAGTCAATGACACATTGGGTGCACCGGGTTAAGGCCATACTACACCTCATCGGATAACATCAATGCCGGCTCAACAGTCCTCATGTTGGAGAAAAACTGCAGTTTTGTGCCTCTTAAACAGAAGTTAGGGCGGCTCAAGCGCCACTACAATGATATGGGGGAGCTGATGGCGGCTCTAATTAAATATGCCGACTCTGATAGTACCAAGGACCCCGAGTTTGATGATGACAAGCCAGGAAAGGGAAAGAAGAGTGGCAACACTAGAAACCAACATCATAACCCGGTGACTCAGGCGAGTAACGGTAAACGTAAGGCTGATAATAATTCAGATTTTGTGGCCAATACCAACACACAGAACAATGGTCAGCGTCATAAAGGAAAGCCACCTCCTCGGGCAGTAGGGTCAGGTATAAATCTAGAGCAGATGTTGAATCACCCCTATCCAAAGCATGGCTCACGGGACAGGCCATCTACACACCTTTGGAAGGACTGCTACATTATGAAGGAGTTAAAAAATTCCAACTTGTTCCAGTACAATCATGGACCAGGCGGCGGCTCAGGTTCCGGTTCTTAGGGTCCGGGTCATGGTGGTGGCGGCTCTAACTCTGGTTTGCAGGGTCACCAGGGTAACCAAGGTAACCAGGGAGGTTTTTATCAACAGCCAGGTCCAGGGAATCAGCAGCAACAATCTGGGTATCAGAGTAACCCGAAACAGTTGAATAGTGCGCAGTACCATGTATTCACCACAAGTTTATGCAAGCGGGATCAGAAGCTTCATAAAAGGGCAGTGAATGTCGTTGAACCGACAGTTCCCCGTTACTTGCGCTGGTTGGAGCAACCCATTGTGTGGAGCCGTGAGGATCACCCGCCCCGGGTTGATAATCCGGGTCACCCGGCTTTGCTGGTAGCACCCCAGGTTGGAGGATATAAATTCACCAAAGTACTCATGGATGGAGGTAGCATCATCTATATCCTTTATTATGACACCTTCCATCGCATGGGGTTAACTGATAAAAATCTTAAGCCGTCAAACACAGTTTTTCACGGTGTGGTACCTGGTAAGTCGGCATACCCAGTTGGGAAAATAGCGCTGGAGGTTGCATTTGGGGATGATCATGATTCCAGATCTGAAATGTTGACCTTTGAAGCAGTGAAGATCAAGAGCCCTTTTCATGCTATGTTTGTATGGCCGGCTTATGCTAAGTTTATGGCAAGGCCTTGTTATGTTTATCTACAGCTCAAAATGCTAGGTCACAAGGGGACCATTACGATACATGGACGCCGAAAGATAGCTTTGGAGTGTGAGGAAGGTGATGCAGCCTATGTTTAGTCGGTCTGGGCAACGGAGGAGTTGAAGTTTCACAAAGACAATGTTGACCCGAGTGACATGACATCTTTGAAAAAGCCAACTACGGAGCATGACCCGGTATTGAAGTTTAAATTGACGGATGATACTAAGCTAATTGACTTCGTTCCTGGTGATTCATCTAAGCAGTTCAACATCAGTGCTAATCTGGATCCAAAATAGGAAAGCGCACTCATCGAGTTCATCCGTGAGAATCGGGACATCTTTGGATGGAAGCCTTCTGACATGCCAGGTGTACCGAGGGAACTCGCTGAGCACATTATTAATATTGATCCAAAGTTTAAGCCGGTGAAGCAGTTTCTCCGTCATTTTAATGAAGAGAGGCGAAAGACCATTGGTGAAGAAGTGGCCCGATTCTTGGCGACAGGGTTCATTGTTGAAGTTTTTCATCCTGAGTGGTTGGCTAACCCAGTGCTGGTACATAAGAAGAACGACACTTGGCGTATGTGTGTGGATCACAAGAATTTAAACAAGGCTTGTCCAGCTGATCCTTTTGCTCTCCCTATTGATCAAATTATTGATGCTACGGCGGGTTGTGAGCATTTGAGTTTTTTGGATGCTTATTCTGGTTATCATCAGATCAAGATGATAGTTAAGGACCAGGAGAAGACAACTTTTATCACTCCCTTTGGAGCCTTCTGTTATGTGTCTATGCCTTTTGGGCTCAAGAGTGCCCAGGCAACTTACCAGCGATGTGTGCAGAATTGTCTTCATAATTAGATTGGGTGCAATGTTCATGCTTATGTGGATGATACTGTGGTAAAATCCAGAAAGACAGAAACCTTGATAAATGATTTGAAGGAGACCTTTGATAATCTCCAGGTTTATAAGATGATGCTTAATCCGGCCAAGTGCGTTTTTGGTGTGCAAGCAGGCAAGCTCTTGGGTTTTCTGGTTTCTAACAGAGGCATTGAAGCTAACCCGGATAAGATAAAAGCCATCAATGATGTTCAGTGCCTGGCGGGTCGTATTGCGGCTCTAAGCCGGTTCATAAGTCGGTTGGGAGAGAAGTCTATCCCTCTGTATCAGATGATGAAGAAGAGAGATAATTTTGTCTAGAGTGATGCCGCTAATGAAGCATTTGATGACTTGAAGAGACAGTTGGCTGAGTCGCCCGTTCTTGCTGCTCCTATTGATAAGGAGCCGTTACTGTTGTATGTGGATGCTAATGCTCGTGCTGTCAGCGTAGCTATTGTGGTGGAACGGAAGGAGGCATGCAAGGAATATCCGGTTCAGAGGCCGGTTTACTACATCAGTGAGGTTCTCATTGAGTCCAAGCAGAGGTACCCGCACCGGCAGAAACTTGTATATGGGGTGTTCATGGCCAGTCGGAAACTTAAGTAGTATTTTTTGGGTCATCCCATCATTGTGGTTAGTTATGCTCCCTTAGGGGATATTATTCAAAATAGAGAAGCCACAGGTCGGATAGCTAAGTGGGCCATTGAGCTTGGACCTCATGGTTTGAAGTATATGCCTCGCACGGCCATCAAGTCTCAAGCACTGGTGGATTTCATCAATGACTGGACAGAACTGCAGATGCCTGAAAAAAGCTAGATAAAACGTATTGGACTATCCACTTTGATGGGTCCAGGCAATTGGAAGGCTCGGGGGCTGGAGTTGTGATAGCTTCCCCTCGAGGTGATAAATTTGGTTATGTTCTCCGGTTGATGTTCCCTTGCACTAACAATGCAGCTGAATATGATGCCTTGCTCCACGGTCTTCGGATGGCTATGGAGATGAACTTAAGCCGGGTGAGGTGCTTTGGCAACTCAGATTTGGTAGCTCAACAAGTTTCTGGTACTTGGGATTCTAAGGATCCACTCATGGCGGCTTATTGTCGAGAGGTTGATGCTATTGTGGGTTACTTCAAGGGTTATCAGGATGATCATATCGATCGAAGGAAGAACAAGGCGGCTGATGCTTTAAGCCAGCTAGGCTCTCAGCATAAGCCGGTGCCACCTAATAATTTTTTAGATATTCTGCATAACCCCTTGGTCAAGTTGCCTACAGAGGAAGACCTTGCTATTCCTGACCCGAAAGCTCAATTGGTGGCGGCTCTTCATGTAATTCCTGATTGGATAGTTCCATATTTGGATTATATGACCTGGGGTGAGTTACCTGAGGATGAAACTTTGGCCAGGTAGATAACCCGGTGGTCCAAGTCAATGACCATTGTCAATGGAGAGTTACATCATCGCAGTATCACAGGGGCGTTTCAACGTTGTGTTTCACCTGAAGAAGGTCGTGAGATTCTGCGAGAGATTCATGAAGGAGATTGTGGCCATCATGCCAATTCTAAATCTCTTGTGGCTAAAGCTTTTCGTCATGGATTTTATTGGCTGACGGCTCATGCTGATGCTGAAGACCTTGTCAGTAAGTGTGATGGATGTCAGAAATTGTCACGATGAGCCCATGTGCCGGCTCAAGAGTTGAGGATGATTCCAGTTACTTGGTCGTTTGCAGTCTAGGGGCTTGATATGGTTGGACCTTTCAAAAGGTCTAAGGATAAAAAAACACACCTCCTGGTGGCAGTTGACAAATTTACAAAGTGGGTTGAGGCAGAGCCGGTCAGCAAATGTGACACAGCAACGGCGGTTCAATTCAATAAAAAGGTGATTTTCTGTTTTGGCTTTCCCCACAGTATCATAACTAATAATGGCACTAATCTATCCAAGGGTGCTATGAAAGAATTTTGTCAACATGAGCATATCCGGCTTGACGTGTCATCAGTGGCTCACCCCCAATCTAATGGTCAAGCCGAGAGAGCCAATCAAGAGATCCTGAGAGGCATCAAGCCCCGGCTTATGGTTCCCCTATAGAGGACGCCGGGTTGTTGGGTGGAGGAGTTACCTTCCGTGTTATGGAGCATTAATACCACCCCAATAGATCTACGGGTTACACGCCTTTCTTCATGGTTTACGGAGCAGAGGCAGTTCTCCCTAGTGACATCCGTCATGACTCGCCCCGTGTGGCGGCTTATGTTGAAGCTGACAATGAAAAAACACGTCAGGAAGCACTTGACCTATTAGATGAGGAGCGTGACATCGCAGTAGCTCATTCGGTGATCTACCAGCAAGATATGCATCGCTACCACAGCCACCGGGTTAAAATCAGAACTTTTCAAGAAGGTGATTTTGTGCTCCAGCTCATTCAGGATCAAACTAACATGCACAAGTTATCCCCAACTTGGGAAGGACCTTTTGTGGTCAGTAAAAATCTGAACAACGGATCATACTACCTTATTGACATTCGGGAACACAAGGATTCGCGTAAGTCGGAGGAGGAGACACGTCGACCGTGGAATATTCTCATCTTTGGCCTTACTATACTTGAGCCACCGGCTCTTCCAATGTACATATTTTTGACAATGTATATATTATATTTTTAATAAATCCAACATCCCTGAGAAAGCAGGGCCTCTACCGTTACATTTCCAAGAATAATGAGTCTTTGTTACTTACAACATGATCACTTGGGGGCTTCCTGTTCAAACATAGGTGTATTCTCCAAAGAGAACATAGCGTTACTACCCTTTTGATCCGGTGCAACGCCACGATTCTGGTCACTTGGGGGCTTCCTTATCATATTTGAATCATAGCGTTACTACCCTCTTGACCGAATATGTCACTTGGGGTCTTCCTATTCAAACATAGGTGTATTCACCAAAGAGAACATAGCGTTACTACCCACTTGATCTTGGTAATTCGGCTATCAAGCCAATATGATAATGTCATGAGAGCACAACTCTGGTTATCTTGGTAATTCGGCTACCGAAAATTCGTAAGAGCACATCTCTGGTTATCCTAGTAACTCGGCTACCAAGCCAATATGATAAAGTCATAAGAGCACAGCTCTGGTTACCTTGATAATTCGGCTACCAAGCCAATATGATAATTTCATGAGAGCATAGCTCTGATTACCTTGATAATTCGGCTACCAAGCCAATATGATAATTTCATGAGAGCACAACTCTGATTACCTTGGGATTTCAGCTATCAAGCCAGTATTATAACTTCACATGAGCATAGCTCTGACCTACTTGGTGTATTAATGACCGGGCTACATGGGCCAAAGAGAGTCTGATCGCATAGCACAGCTCAAACATAGGTTTATGGTGACCCGGCAGCATATTATGGTACTAAGTACTTGGAATTATTCATCTTCTAAGTTTTGGGTTATCACCCGTGCTGCATTGGCATGATAAGCCGGAAGTTTTTATCACATCACATGTATGATATTCTTTGAATATATTCAATCATGATTAAACCGACCCTGGTTATGCACTATTTTAGTCACTAGCAGTTTTATATTGGGCATTATGACCCGTCCTGCGATAAACCACCAGGACACTTGTGTCTATTTGTATGCAGGAATAGATTCAAAATAATAATAACATAAGCACAAGTGGCAGATCTTAAATTGGCGGATCAACAGTGTCATGCAAAGCAAAATATGCACGATGGCATAGTAGACCAAGAGTTCAAGCCAGCCTATTACAAGGCATCTGACGGCTCTACGAGACTAAGCACTCATCGAAGTTATCCATACAGTAAAGTATTCTAATAAGTACATCGGCTTATGATTATTGGCGAGTTAAAGCTTCAGGATCTTCCTGCACCTCTTCTTCATCTTCAACTCCTTGTTTATCTATCGGCTGGAGGTCAGGCGTAGCCCAGTTGATACCAGTCAACGCTCTGAACATAGCTTCATCATCGATAAGATTGAATGGGTCAATATCAGGAGCAAAGGTGTGCTTACGAATCGGAGGAAGAAGATCTGTTGGCTCATGAACTGGTGCCTCAATCTTCTTGTTGTCAGCATGATAAGCCGCCTGGTATGTGGATAAGCTGGTTTTGTCAGCTAGTTTACTTGCTAACAGACGCATAGCTCTTGCTATTTTTGCAAAGTCATCAGCATTGAAGTCCGATCCATCTTCTTTAACACTGGGGGAGCCGTTGGCCAAATCTTCCGGGTCAAGATCGGCTTGCCATGCTTTGGCCCGGCTTAAAGCAGTTAAAGCGCCAGCTCTGGCAGCTCCCCATTTTAAGTCGTCAATACTTTTGGGCAGCATTGATAATTTCTTCAAAGTGTCTTGGATAAGTGTTGAAGGAGTTGTCTTATGCATTGTAGCAGCGATGGTTCGTTGGGCACCAGTATATAGTTGCACTACAAGAGTGTAGACAGCTTTAAGCCGGATGCGCGTATCTGAGCCCAGCTTAGCACTCCGAGAACTTGCATCAATAAAGTTGTGGGTAAGTCGGCAGATGTTTCTAATATGATTCTTACAGTACAAAGGGGGATATGCTCTTACCAAAGGTGGCTAATGACATAATATTAATCTGCTGCTTTAGGCCAGATAACTCTTGAGTTACCGGTTTAAGCGCGACTTCAGCATCCTCAGCTCTCTTCAGAAGAGCTGACCTCTTTATATCCCAACCCGTTTCTTTAGCTTTAAAGCTTTCTTTCAGTTTTTCCATCG
Source organism: Triticum urartu (assembly GCF_003073215.2). Classification (NCBI taxonomy): domain Eukaryota; kingdom Viridiplantae; phylum Streptophyta; class Magnoliopsida; order Poales; family Poaceae; genus Triticum; species Triticum urartu. The sequence continues at coordinate 126,791,327 of NC_053024.1, read as the reverse complement.
CTTCTAAAGCATTGGTTACTTCATCCTTGGCTTTGGAGGTCTCTGCTTGTTGAGACTTGATATTTTCTCAAAGGTCGGCGATTTGGGATTCTTTACTTTTCAGCTCATACTGCAAGCGATAAATTTTTTGTGAGATGGCAATGAATTTATACAAAGTCCCAACCACAATACAAGTATTATATTTGGCACTTGGGGGCTAATGTCTATTGCTTCTTCAAATACCTTGAAGTCCCAAGCATAATACAAGTATTGCCCTTAGCACTTGGGGGCTAATGCATGCGGCTCTTATCAAAATATGAGCATATTGGTTGACCCGGACAAGAGGTAGTAATCCGACTTATGAAGACTATGAACAGTATTATGCAATTCCTACAAAATAAGTCCTGGCTTAACATAATTGTTAAGCCACCCCTTGGGGGCTACATATGCAGAGTTGAAATACTATTATCATAAGTCCCGGTTCATATTCAAAATATAAACCGGCCCTTGGGGGCTACTGGTTTGCATCTATGCAACTATTGAAGTTTACAACACATTCCATTCTGTCGTGTGCAATAACCTTGGTGGCTAATGGAAATATACTTATATGAAAGGAAGTGACAGCGTTTACCTCATAGCGGTCTTTCATCAAGTTCACTAAGCCGGCTTCAAAACTACGGCTGGTGTATAAATGGTTTAAGTAGCTAGAATGGATGTCTTGGGCGCTAAACTAGGTATAGTGTTCTAAATCTACCTTCCACTTGCCTTTATCCTCAACATAAATTGTTTCTTTGGTGTTGTGCCTGGACAAAGCAGTAGGACGACCCGGGGTTGTGAAGCCAGGACCAGTAATGGTGACATCATCATCTTTTCCTGCCGGCTTAACAAGACTGGCTGTTCTGATAGGGCTCGGCGGATTGGTATCACTCGGGTTAGCATTCATCGGGTCAAGATCAATGTTGTGTCTTTCTGGTGGAAAATCATCAACAATATTATCAGCAATTGGGTAAGAAGATTCTGGTTGTTGATTTTCCGGCTCAGACGAGTTGGGATCATTGACCGGCTTATTCAGTTTTGCCTTCTTACTGGGTTTAGCTTGGCCCCTGAAAAACAAGAAATAAACAGAAGTCAAGGTGATGATCAAGCACAACGATTGGAATGGTTGAAAATAGTTTTACCCAGGTACATTCTTAAAAGCTGGAATTTGTGTTCCTGTTGACTCGCCATAAGAGGAATGAGAAGTCCCCTGATAGTTTGAATCAGACGGGTTAATAGGTTGTCGCAAATAACCCGCCTTGGGGTAAAGCATGTCAGAAATATGTAAGACCTTTGGATGGCGTTTGCGAAGTGGAGTGTTTGGTAAACCAGAGGAAGTGATCACGTTGCCGCTATGCCTGCTTGTGCGGCGAGCTTCATGTTGTTGTTTCTTCAAAAGAAAGTTTGGATCCAAGTAATCTAGAGCATGAGAAAATCTTACTTTCCGGCTTTCTTGTCGGGTTTTCTGTGTTGGCAGAGGTTCTGAGCTGGAGGAAAGAATAATTACCTCTGCATCGCCTGCCCGGCGAACCTCTGCGTCGTCCTGATAACAATTATTGTCAATGAGATATATGAAAAAGGAGCCAAGTGAATCAAGTTCTACCTCTGACTCATGATTATCATCGTCATCATCAATGTTTAACTCGGCAGACTCGGCGGTTTTCTTTTTGGTAGGCTTCTTGTTGGCCTTGTGTTTGACACGAGGTGCTTTGGCTGGCTTAACCTGCGGTTTCCTCTTCCAAAATGGATCATCAGCTTGTTAAAGATTGGAAAGATTATAAGAGAATATTAAGAATGTGGATTAAGTAGGAGTTGGGGAATTCTTACGGCTGGTGGCTTGTTGGCGGTGCAGAAGGGACTAAGTCCAGTTTTGCTGCACTCTTTTACAGGTTCATTCAACAACTTTTTGGTGGCTTCAGTAACTTCTGCCTCAGATAAGTGAATATCGCAATGGTGCTGAGGATCTTTGACATCACCAGTATATTCGCACATTAAGCCGGGGCGACGACTTAATGGCAAGATACTCCAAGACAGCCAACACCGGAAAAAATGATGCCAGTTAAGCCGTTGGCCATAAAGGCTCTGAGTTTTGAGAAGGAAGGTGCATATTTGGCCGTTCCTTTGCATCAAGACGTTGGGGAAGTGGATGGTTGTTGTTAAGCCGATGCTCGCGGTAACCCGATAGAGGATTTTCATCAGATGGGGATGTATCTCGAACATAGAACCAAGTCTGGTTCCAATCTTTGGGGTGTCTATGCAGCTTGGCATGAGGAAAATTGACATCTTTCCTCTTCTTAATAATGACTCCACAAAGTTCTTGGCATGGCCCATCAACAAATTCAGTTTGGCAGTTTAAATAATAGAATTCCCTGAATAGATCAACCGTGGGTTCTTCTTGAAGATAGGCTTCGCAGAATACTTGAAAATTGCAAATGTTAGACACGGAGTTGGGTCCGATGTCTTGAGGGTGCAGTTGGAGGAAATGAAGCACATCACAAATTTTTTTTGAGCCGGGAGGGCTGAACCCCCGATCCAAGTGATCAGTAAAAACAATTACTTCTCCATCTTTGGGTTGAGGAAGGACTTCATGATACGTATGTTTTGCATCATGCTTTTATATCGATATTTATTGCATTATGGGCTGTTATTACACATTATGTCACAATACTCATGCCTATTCTCTCTTATTTTACAAGGTTTACATGAAGAGGGGGAATGCCGGCAGCTGGAATTCTGGGCTGGAAAAGGAGCAAATATTAGAGACCTATTCTGCACATCTCCAAAAGTCCTGAAACTTCACAGGAGCATGTTTTAGAATATATAAAAAATATTGGGAGAAATAAGTACCAGAGGGGGCCACCCACCGTCCACGAGGGTGGGGGGCGCGCCCTACCCGCTGGGCGCGCCCCCTGCCACGTGGGCCCACTGGCAGCCCTCTAATCCCCATCTTTGGCTATATGGAGTCTTTCGTCGAGGAAAAAATCATAAGCAAGCTTTCAGGAAGAAACTCCGCCGCCACGAGGCGGAACCTTGGCAGAACCAATCTAGTTGCTCCAGCGGAGCTGTTCTGCTGGGGAAACTTCCCTCTGGGAGGGGGAAATCATCACCATCGATCCTCTCATCGGGAGGGGGTTAATCTCCATCAACATCTTCACCAGCGCCATCTCATCTCAAACCCTAGTTCATCTCTTGTATCCAATCTTTGTATCAAAACCTCAGATTGGTATGTGTGGGTTGCTAATAGCGTTGATTACTCCTTGTAATTGATGCTACTCAGTTTACTTGGTGGAAGATCATATGTTCCGATCCATTATGCATATTAATACCCCTCTGATTATGAACATGAATATGATTTGTGAGTAGTTACGTTTGTTCCTGAGGACATGGGAGAAGTCTTGCTATAAGTAGTCATGTGAATTTGGTATTCGTTTGATATTTTGATGAGATGTATGTTGTCTTTCCTCTAGTGGTGTCATGTGAACGTCGACTACATGACACTTCACCATTGTTCGTGCCTAGGGGAAGGCATTGGGAAGTAATAAGTAGATGATGGGTTGCTAGAGTGACAGAAGCTTAAACCCTAGTTTATGCGTTGCTTCGTAAGGGGCTGATTTGGATCCATATGTTTCATGCTATGGTTAGGTTTACCTTAATACTTCTATTGTAGTTGCGGATGCTTGCAATAAGGGTTAATCATAAGTGGGATGTGTCGGTGTCAAAACTGACGGATCTCGGGTAGGGGGTCCCGAACTGTGCGTCTAAGGCGGATGGTAACAGGAGGCGGGGGACACAATGTTTACCCAGGTTCGGGCCCTCTCAATGGAGGTAATACCCTACTTCCTGCTTGATTGATCTTGACGATATGAGTATTACAAGAGTTGATCTACCACGAGATCATAGAGGCTAGACCCTAGAAGCTAGCCTATGATTATGATTGTTGTTGTCCTACGGACTAAACCCTCCGGTTTATATAGACACTGGAGGGGGCTAGGGTTACACAAAGTCGGTTACAAGGGAGGAGATCTACATATCCGAATTGCCAAGCTTGCCTTCCAGCAAAGGAGAGTCCCACCCGGACATGAGACGAAGTCTTCAATCTTGCATCTTCATAGTCCAACAGTCCGAACAAAGTATATAGTCCAGCTGTCCGAGGACCCCCTAATCCAGGACACCCTCAGTAGCCCCTGAACCAGGCTTCAATGATGATGAGTCCGACACGCAGATTTTCTTCGGAATTGCAAGGCGGGTTCCTTCTCCGAATACTCCATAGAAGATTTTGAACACAAGGATCGTGTCCGGCTCTGCAAAACAAATTCCACATACCACCGTAGAGAGTATATTATTCCACAAATCTTATCTGCTGACAACTTTTTATAACGTGACATCCTGCAGTGGCCCGATCATTATGAACCGCTTTTCCCTGCCTGCCACTTCACGTGTTGCGAGGCAGTTTTATTGGCACGTCTTGTCAAAGCAGAGATCGTGTTCCCCTTATCACGGGATTCTCATCAATACGGGTGTGGATAACCCAACCACGCCATCAATCACGGCGCTTGGGGAATAAGCGAGTTTACCAGGCAAGTGGGGAGGCGCAGAATCCCTACTGCCTTTATAAGGGGATAAGGACTCCCTTTCGCACCCACGCTTTCTTCTTCTCGATTCATTCCCCTTCGCTTGAGCTCCAGCGCCCGAGCGTTCGTCTTCTCCGCCCACAAAGGCCTTCTAAAAATGTCCGGATCCGGAGCAGGAGGCAATTGGATGGCCTCTACCGTCCAGGAGAAGGATATCAAAAAGCTTCGGGAGGCCGAGTATATGGCCAAAAAAATCGGCCATCGTCTCCCGACGGCGGGACAGATCATTCCTACTCCGAAACCCCAAGAGAGGGTTGTATTCCTCCCTCATTTTGTCCGCGGGCTAGGGTTTCCCCTCCACCCGTTCGTTCGCGGCATCATGTATTATTACAATATCAATTTTCATGATCTATCCCCCAATTCCTTCCTCAACATCTCGACATTCATCGTCGTGTGCGAGGCTTTTCTCCGCATCTCGCCACACTTCGGCTTATGGCTGAACATCTTTAATGTGAAGCCCAAGGTGGTGAGCGGTGAGCAGGCCGAGTGCGGGGGCGCTATGGTGAGCAAGATGCCCAACGTCACATGGCCAACAGGTACCTTTAATGATTCCGTCAAAGAGTGGGAACAATAGTGGTTTTACATCACTGAGCCGCGCAGCACGGAATGGGCCGCTGCTCCAGAGTTCCGATCCGGAGCCCCCCTGCGGCTTACGTCCTGGACCAAGAAGGGCCTGAACTGGTCTTCGTCCGACAAACTGTCGGTGCTCCAGACGCGCGTTAAAGATATGGAAGGCAAGACCATCGAACTTGTCAATGTAGTCCAGGTGATGTTAGTTCGCCCGATCCTGCCTTGTCAACACCGGACTTGCAATCTATGGGAATTCGATCTGGCCAAGCACCAAACCCTGCGAGAGCTCTTTGGCTCCTCGCACAAATAAATCTGGAAGGTGCTTTTGAAGTCCGGCAAATCATGGACGGACTCGGCCGAGGACCGCGGGTACCAACTGTCCCGCCCTGCAAGCTCGGTAGGTTTTTATATGTTTTATCCGCATAACCCAAGGGAAATGCTTAATGTGTTTTCCTCAACTCCCCTAGGGCTGGACGAAGAAGGCGGGGCGGATTCACTGTCCGGCCTCGTTGCCCGAAGAACCAGCCGGCCCACTTCTGACGAAGATGCTGGTCCCAGCACCGTACCAGGTGCCGAAGAAGAAGGCCGAGAAGGAGGCCAAAAAGACCCGGGACGGCCTTCGTCGCTGCGGCATTTCGGGCACAATATCCAAAGGCTCCAACGTTCGTTCCGCCTCCAAAGAGGACGACGACGAGGAGGAAGACGAATCCCTAGCGGGGGGAAGAAAGAAGAGGGTGGCCTCCATATACTTGGAGGCCGAGTCACCTAAAAGGGGAAAAGCTCCTCTTTCGGAAGAGTCCACTGCCGCCGCCGATAGCAGCCCGACGTGGGATCCCAGGGCCCAGCCCCTGGTGAACTCATGAGTAGAAAATCCGAACATGTTTATGCGTCCAGACTCATCATGGCATAATATTTTAGCCTGAGCTATATTTTTTGTAGTCCGGCGAGATCCCGCACCGAACGATCCTCATCAGAGGATTTGCTGAGCTCAAATGCTATGGAGAGCGGGACGCCCCTGAAGGCCCCTTCCCCCAAATATGTGAATAACACCGAGGCTTCGTCCCAGAAGGACCCCGGCCAAGGTGGGGGGAAGAGATCGTAAAAGCGGCGCCTGGAGGTCAAACTTCGGGGGCTGGAGACATGGGGGTCGACGGCGGGAGCCATCTTGAATTTGGCTCCCAGCCGGACGCAACTCTGGAAATCAATACGGCTCGAGAATCAAGCAGGCAGCCTCCCTCGGCTGGAGGGGGTGTGCCTGTTCCACCGGCAATCTCTGTCCAACCAGAGGTGCCAAATGTTTTGTTGGCGGCGCTGAAGAGCGCCTCCATCGTCGATGAACACCGTGCCCTGATGGGTGCAGTGCTTAAGGAGATTCAGTCTACTGAGAGTGGACTGAATGAAGCCTGTATCAGCCTTATAAGAGGCTTTGAGGTATGTTTTATGAGGTTTCGAAGAGTGTCATAGTATGGATAGAAGCCCCTGATACACTGTTCGGTGCAAGAAAGGACCAGACAGAGGATCAATTTTATGTTCGCAGGAAGACTCACTTGATGACATCTATCTCTCTTCTTTTATGAGCAGGCGTCTGCAGCGGCTGCTGCCTCTCATACTGCGGAGGTCTCCGGACTGAATCAAAGTCTGGAGCGGGCCAAAGAAGAACTTGGCCAGTTGAAAAGGCAGTTGGAAGATAAACAAGGTATGCGCAAGCCTTGTTCGCGTTCAGTGCGAACAAATTTCCAGTATGATAAAATATGTTCCATTATTTGCACCAGGGGCGATAACCAAAGTCGAGGCTCTGAGGAAGGCTATTACCGAGGCCGAGGAAAAGGCAGCCCCAGAGCATGCTCTTCATGAGAAGCACGAGGCCAGGATTATTGAAGCTGACCAGGAGCTTCAAGAGTCTGTGAAGAAATGCGAGACTTTGGAGCAGAGTTTAACGGAGAAAGAATCTGAACTCGCCAGGGTTCATCAGGCCGCGCGCGATGCCCAGGGGGAAACCCAAGGCGCCCTGCAGGAGATCCAAGAGGCGAGGACGATCGCGGCGGGTAAGGTTTTTTTTCATGTAAAGCAAGTATTTGAGGAGAAAATCATGTTTCTAATTTTGAGTTCAGATTTCTCCAGGGGTATTTACGGAACTGCCCCGCAACATATCGGATGCCGCCCAATTCTACCGAGCCGAAGAAGGGAACACTGCGGATAAGCTCTTCTGGTCGCAGTATCTGGCACCGAATTATCCGGTGCCTTTTGCCGACCAACTGAAATAGCTGATCGAGCTGCATAGGGCGGCCGAACTAGCCATGAAGGATTTGATTATCCGGCTATGGCCTGCCGAGCCGATTCCAAGTAGCTACTTTGGGCTCGTGAAGCGGCTTGTGAGTGCCTGCCCTTGACTTGATGTCATCAAGCAGTCAGTCTGTATAGAGGGTGCATGAATGGCCTTCACCCGCGCAAAGGTGCACTGGGGAAGATGGATGCTGAAAAGCTGATGACCGAGGGACCGCCAGAGGGGAAGTAGCACCGCAAGCCCGAATTATGTTATGAAAGTGTCCTGAAAGGATCATGCCTTGCGGCGGAGCAATGCACCAAGGACATTATATTTCCATGAATACGATCATGTTGTCCTTTTTAATGTTGAACAAGGTCATTTCTATTATTTATTGGCTATTATATAAAAGTTTATCCTCTTGCGCGGCCGTTTTATATATTAATCCTGAGAGTTGGCCAGTCGTCGGCTTCTGCCCCCATATAGGAAGTACGGGGGTGTTCGGGATAAATCTGATCACTCTTTATCCTAGTTTTGGGTCCTTCGAAGGAGGTGTTCAACACAACGAACCAGGCAATCAGACTATAGGGCTTTATCACTCTCACTTAGCCATAGGAGCTTTAGAAAAGGAAGGTAGGCGCAACCCCTGGTGTTCAGAAGACCGCACGAGGGGCTATATAAGCACCTGATCGGAAGAAAAGCCGATCCATCGCACGCTGCATTGGTTATGGCATTATGCGGGAGGAATCCTTAGGCATTGTTTGGATAGCGGAGATTAGCGATAGGATTATAGAAAATGGGTTTTTAGCCGATTTCTAGGAAAACCCGTTTTACATCAGTTTTTGTGAATAACCAGTTTATAAAAAAACTACGTTTGGTAAGGAAATTTGGAAAACTGGTCGGCCCAGTTCCTTGTTTGGATACCCACCACCACTAGTACTCCTACTCCTATTCTCCTCCCGTGAGCGACTCTCACTTTCCCCAAATCGGACGCAATGGTGTTATCCGTCCAAGCTCGTTCAGCTGCCGCTCCCCTCCGATTCCTCCTCCGCTCGCTGACACCGCTGCTCCCTCGTCTAGTCGTCTCGCCCGTGGAAGAATCCGCGCGCAGAAGCCGGCTACTGTGTCCGCCGCCCTAGACGCCGGTTGCTGCTGGACTCCTAGGTCGCCAGGTACACGCCGCCACGCGCAGACGCCTCCTACCGGGCGCCTCCGCCTCCCTAGATGTTGGTTGCTACTCGCCTCCCCTCCCCTCCCCTCCCCTGGACGACTAGGTCCCCAGGCGTACTGCGTTTCATCGGCCGTCGACCCTGCACAAGCTCTACCCAGCGAGCAGTCGTGATTCAGGTCAATGCACAGGCCTGCCTCCCCTCAACGCCGGCCGTGCAGGCTACACCCACATCAGCCCGTTTTGCCACAGTATTGGCAGCACCGGGGGAAGCTGTAGCTCCTGACCAACATCACCATCAGTAACAGCTGATGGGAATGACAAGCTCGCGGATGGGGATTCAGAGGAGCATGTATGTTTGATTACTATTTTCAAGTTTTTACTAGTAAATTAACATGGTCTGCATCATGCACTTTCAAGAGCAGCTACAGTTATCTCCCTATTTGGTTTCTTAGCATGTTTTGATGGTCTACATCATGCACTTGTGGAGAGTATATTACCGTACATCATAATATATCTACTTGGTCCATTGAAGAATCTGGTGCGTAGGTAGGATGGGAACACTTGAATGTCACATAAAAATGCACCAATTTTAAGTAGTTTATTGGTTGCTTCACTTGCTGAAACGAATGGTAGACAATTACATTTCATCGTGTAGCTGCAGATAGAGAGAGGGAGATGGAGAGGGTGAGAGAGGGATAGAGCTCATAAGCCTATAAAAGAATGGGAAGTTCATGTCCATATAAAGGATTAAAAGTTTCAACAATTATTATGTAGATATATCTGCAATTGAAGATGGAATACAAATATTGCAATATTTAATCATCTTGTTGTTGAGCACTACGTTGTTGATGTTTAGTCCACAACTCTCGGGCGATGGCACCACGAACTCTCTCACCAGCAACTCTATCATCTTCTCTTGCTTGCCCATGAACTTGTTGATCACCATGGTCAGTATTTTGTTCTGTTTCCCCATGCTCATAAAGCTCGAATAACTCATCAGGATGATTAACCTTCCTTATAAAGTTGTGGATAATGCAACAAGCCATAACAATTTTCACTTGAGTTCTGTACGGATAAGAAATCCATCCTTTCCTACTTAGAATTGGAAAACGAGCTTTTAGAACACCAAAAGTTTGTTCAACAACATTCCACAACTGTGCATGTAGATGGTTGAACAAGTCCTTCTCACTAGTATATCGCCGGTTACTTCCACGAAAAGAAGCAATATGATAGCGATCTCCACGATACGGGGCAATAATCTTGGAGTATTTGCGTAGCCAGAATCAACAAGGTAAAATTTACCTGCACATTAATTTCATATCACAGTCGCCATCTTTATATATATTGTAGATACACAAATAATTGTACTTTACCTTCAGGAACAACTAAACCCCCACTAGTAACAACCCATCTTAGAACAGCTTGATCAGATGCAGAACCCTCCCATCCAGCAACGACATAAGAGAATGTCATGTCAAATGACACTACTGACATTACGTGTTGAGACGGATAACCATGTCTGTTTCTATAAGGAGTTTGCTTATCAAGCCTGACTTTTGCCTCAATATGTGTCCCGTCAATTGCTCCTAGGCAGTTCTGTTAGGATTTTTTTGTTAGTCAAAAAATAAAGTTTAGATGGTGTGGACATTATATTTATGAAAATCATATGTAAAGGAGTATCTGCTTCGAATAGCAAACATACCTTGAAATATGGGTAGAACCTTGCGTCACCCAATATTTTTGATGGGACTTGATTGTTTGGATCTGTTATGCAAACATCACGCAAACCATTTATGGCGTCTAAAACTTTGTTGAAGTGTCGGCTGATTGGTTCGCCAGAATGTTGATATCTATCTTGGATGACACGGTTTCTAACATTGTGACCAATTGTATGTAGAAACATGAGTAGTTGTTCGTCCACCGTCATTCGATTTGTATCCTTAAGTAACTTTCTCTCGCACAAAGCATCCCGTAGCAAGTAGATTATGTGCTTCTCAAGACGAAATTGTTCATAAAATCTAACTGGATGTCCCTCTAAAAACTCTATTGTTTTCTGAGCACCAGTTAATATAGAAGTGTTACGGGCTGTTTTGAATAACCTTGTGAACAACACATCACGAAACAAGGACACTGCAGAAATGTTATTAATAAGCACTTGCTCGGAATCAGAAAGGTCATCATCTGGCACATCCGAAATGTTCATAGATCCCTCCATGATTTGCACAGTTGACCATATCATCTCAGGATAATTGTTTTATAATGTAACAGTGATGAACCCGACAATGAACAATACCGAACTGAAAATAAACTTTATTACTTCACACAAACTAACAAAACATAAGTGAAATTGTTTTTCGAATCTTGTAAAGTGCGACAACGACTAAAATAAAATACTATGCTCAAATGTGTATTACAAAAATTCTATGGATCAAGAATCCAGAGCTTCCGCGTCTCTTCATCCATCTCAATGAAAATGGCCTGTTTATCACCATCTGTAAATGCCTTTACCACTTTTAGTTTCACTTTGGGATCTAGATTACTCATACTATTTAATATTCCCATACAAGATTTAACCGAGTTAGCTTCATTTTGTTGTGCTACTGTTTTCTTTGCTTCAGCAATGCTAAGTGATGCATCTGCAAGGCGATCAGTTGCTATTATGGCATCATCGGCTGTCCGTTTTTGTCCTCTTCTAGTTTCCTTGGATCCACTTCCAGGGGACTTCTTTTTTTATGGCTCAATGGTAGGTGACTTCTTGGTGAATACACCAGGGGAAGCATTGATTTCATCAGAATCGATGTCATGTACTTCAACTTCCGTATTGAGATCAATTTGTGAAGATTTGGTCATACATGTACCATCTTTTCCTTTGCTAGATACAGCACCAGCTCCAGATGCTATTGAACTAGCACATATGGCTTGAAGATCTATCCAACTAGGCCACACCTTATCTCGATATTCTTGGATAGCCTTATCCTTCTGCAAGTTGTTTAATGTTTTGGTTAATAATAGGATTATGCAACTTTATATGAATTCTACTGCAACAAACTTACCTTAATTAGTTCTTCCCAAATATCTTCTGAAGCTTTTATCATTTTGTCATCGTCATCCCAACCAAATCTCGTGAGTTTTAGAAGCCTGTCCATGGTGGTGTAGCAACTCCTGTAATACTTATGATGATTTTTCAATTGTTGTAATTCAAGTTTTTCTACCCTTGAATCATTGAATAGTTCTAAGATATCACGCCATGCTTTCTTTGTGTAACCCGTTCCTTCTTTTCCTCCATGTAGACTTTGATCTTTGAATATATTGAGCAGTATTTTGTCCTCTGAAGATTTCCATACATGGCACTTAGCCTTATCTGTGTTTTCCTTCTTAATTTTTTTCCTTCTCATCATCCATATTTTTCTACAGAGGGGATACAAGAAGCAATAATGCAAGATGAGTCGTTTGGTTCAAAAGGATAAATCTACGAAGTGGAAGAAGATGAGCATGCCACTAATATTTAGTTCATCATATGACTGGACACTTCAATTTTTGTCGCATGTTTGTCTCACAGGATGTTCACATCCCTTATCAGTTATTTTCCTAGCTTGCTACCAACATCTTAAACATGAAGGTAATTTACTACTAAATCTGGTCTCGCTTGCCCCACTTACTGCTATCAACATCACAAGATATTCTAATTTTCATCTGCTTACTGCTTAGCTCTTACTGTACACTATATATTCTGGACAAATATGATCGATGCTTATGGAAAACTATCCTTACAGTGTGCTTTAAACTGCATATCCTTGTCATGAAAAACTAACTACTGCACTTGATATATATAGGCATCGATAATCTAATTGTGATTCGATGTTAGATCTTTTTAGTATGTATATAGGCATTCATAGTGCGATCTGATTCTCTTATGTGCCACATGTACATATCTACGATACTCCATAATCAGAGTTGCCTCCTAATTTTGCCATCAACAATAGTTGTTTTCATTTAGATTAACAAATTACCAGGTTGTTGGATCTACTATGTCCTAGGAATTTCCCATATAAATTATCAGAGGTTGCAAAATAGGGTTCACTACCAAATAGATCAATTCAATCAACAGTACCACGAAAATATTTACAATCGTACTGTTGTGTAGGATGGTGAAGCCATGGAACCTGATTGAAGATGGGAAGATTGATTGAAGACTGGGAAGACGAAGCACCGAAAGCCTGATGAAGATGTGGAGTCTTATTGAAGAGGACCAACTTCAGATCCAAGGTCAATGTCTCCCATCTAGTGCCTGTCGTGGGGATCACAGCCAGCCCTTTGCGATTTGGGTGTATGACATACGAGAAATGAAATCCTTTTATATAGGCAATGAAAAAGGCGCGGGCTAAGCCGGAAAAGGCAGAGTTGGCGCCAGCTGAGGTTGTTGAGGAATAAGCGGGGGCGGAGAAAGGCAGTTGCATCTGTATATGCTAATCGAGTTTGTGGAAAAACGAGTAATACTGGTTTTCCCACAAACCTCCAATTTTGGGTTTTTGAGAAACGAGTTTCCTATATACGTGGGGTTGTTAGACGAGCCAAACAAGATTTTTCATGGTTAGGCAGTTTCCTTGGTTTACGTAGATCCCGTTCTCTATATTCCTCTTATCCAAACAACGCCTTAAAGATTTTACAACATCTCGAACAGCTGACTAGCTCTCACCGTATCATGATAGTCAGTTTTCGGCTTTCTCTAATGAGGTGCTCGTCCGGAAGAACCTGGACACAATCACAGTAGTTATCCCTATGTCGCCTTAGCCGATATAGCGGAACGTAAGGTAGCAAAATATGGGAGCCGGGCAAACCCAACATTTGACCCAAGACATAATTAGGAGCTGATGCATATAATGCTATAAGTTTGGGGTGCCAAACTTCCATGAAGGTGTTCGGACTTGATTGCCGTATTATGGGTAAAACGAAGCCCCTGGCATATTTAAGGCATATCGTGGTGTACGGATGCCACTTGACAAAAGAATTTCAATAAGAAATAACAGCAGATAAGCGTTATATAAATCCACATGTTGTATTTGAATAGTATGTCGATGCATGTGAGTACATGTAATGTGATAAAAAAGAAATATGACTGTGGAACCTGCTGAGACCAGGGGGGAAGAAGCTGTGTGCGGATCCAGAGTATAGTCGGATGGTCATCGTGGGGAATATCTAAGGATTCCTTTACGCGTTTGAGCTGCTTCCATATCGCCAGTCCTGGTCTGCGCAAAGTTGAACCTGCAAACAAAATATAAGAAATGCTTGTGTGCCGCAGAGTGGTTGAGTCGCGGTATGTGGCCTGTCCTGGCCTTCGTCGGAGTGTTTAATTGAGCTCTGGACGAGCCGGTCTATCCTACCGCAAAGTAGTTCGAAGTCCTTTGGCGGTGTCCGGGAGTCTGGACGTCGACTCGAGGTTCGGTTGGAAGGTGTCACTTGTAGCTTTTGTTGTTAAAGCAGCGGTATACTCCTTGGTGCCGAGGGAAAGATTGGCCTTTCCATTAACCGTGATGACGCTGCGCAGACCGGGCATCTTGAGCTTACGGTAGGCATAATGTGGTACCGCGTTGAATCGAGCGAACGCGGTTCATCCGAGCAGTGCCTGATAATCACTGCGAAAGGGGACGATGTCGAAGATTAACTCTTCGGCACGGTAATTGTCTGGTGATCCAAAGACTACCTCAAGGGCGATGGAGCCTGTACAGCTGGTCTCCACACCTGGTATAATACCTCTGAAGGTGGTTTTAATGGGCTTGATCACCGAATGATCGATGCCCATATTGCGCACTGTGTCCTGGTAAAGTAGGTTTAGACTCTACCTCCGTCCATAAGGACTCGTGTGAGGTGGAACCCGTCAATTATTGGGTCGAGGACTAGTGTGACCGGATTGCCCTGATTGGTGTTAACCGGACGATCCATGCGGTTGAAGGTGATCGGCCCTAGTTTATATTGTGGGACGACTAGTTCCGTTATGTCGACATCCCTAAGGGTGTGCGTCCGGTCTGGGTTGGGAGTGTAGGTGCCGCTTACCACGTACACCGTTTGTATTTACGGGGGAAATTTCTTTTGCCCTCATGTACTCGGTGATCTGGGCTCCTCGTCGCCATCGTCGCTTTAAGACCCCTTATCTTTGTTTTTGGCGCCTAACCTGCCGGCTTGTTTGAAGACCCATCATTCTCTGTTGTCATGATTGGCTGGTGTTCCTGGGGTTCCATGAATTTGTCATGGGCGGTCGAGTATGCGGTCCAGACTGGACGGACCCGAATTGTCATTTTTGAGTGGCCCATTCCACTGACTGGACTTAGAGCCCCTAAATCCGGCATTGACTACCGTATCTTCGGCCTTTTCACCATTTTTGTGGCGCTTGTGTTTGTTGCGTCGGGGTTTGCCGTTGCTATCTCTGGCTTCTGATGTGCCAGGGTTGCTTGCTGTGTTGTTGCTACGGGCCAACCAGCTATCTTTGCCCGCGCAAAAGCGCGTCATGAGTGTCGTGAGGGCTGCCATGGATTTTGGCTTCTCTTAGTCGAGATGTCGGGCGAGCCACTCGTCACGGATGTTATGTTTAAATGCCGCTAGGGCATCGGCATCCGGACAGTCGACAATTTGGTTCTTTTTAGTTAGGAACCGAGTCCAGAATTTCCTGGCTGACTCTTCGGGCTGTTGTGTTATGTGACTTAAATCGTCAGCATCCAGTGGTCGCACATAAGTGCCCTGGAAGTTATCCAGGAATGCGTCTGCCAGGTTCTCCCAACTTCCAATGGAGTTTGCCGGTAAGCTATTCAGCCAATGCCGAGCCGGTTCCTTGAGTTTTAGCGGGAGATACTTGATGGTGTGTAGATCATCCCCGCGGGCCATGTGAATGTGGAGGAAGAAATCCTCTGTCCATACCGCGGGGTCTGTAGTGCCGTCATATGATTCAATGTTCACGAGTTTAAACCCTTATGGGAATTCATGATCCATTACTTCATCAGTGAAGCATAGGGGGTGTGCGGCGCCTCTGTGCCGGGCTATATCACGACGCAGTTCATACGAGTCTTGTCTGCTGTGTTTGGCCCGGCCGGATTTGCTTTTAGTATATCCGGCGTGACGGTTGTCGTCACGCGTTGGGGCGCGCCCCCGTGATCCGTAGACCGATCTTTTATGTCCTTATTTGTTTTCCAATACTTCTCGCAGGTCCTGCGTGTTACCCCGGGCCTTGGTATTTTTGTTTAACTGGCGACGGGGTGCGGGCTGGACTTCGGCCTGATATGCCGCTTTGTCTCGGCCACGAGGTGGTCGGTCAGCCGCATCATACGCTGGGAGCGTAGGCTTTAATGCTTCCTCCTCGAGTTGGGGTAGCAACCTGCGTTTTGGGTAACTTTTGGTTGGGCGCTCGAGTTCGTATTCCTTGGCTGCCAAGACCTCGGTCCATCTATCTGTTAGCAAATCTTGATCAGCCTGAAGCTGTTGCTGCTTTTTATTTAGGCTTTTTGCTGTGGCTATAGGCCGACGCTTGAAGCGTTCCTGCTCGACGGGATCCTCAGGCACGATAAATTCTTCGTCGCTAAGGCTCGCCTCGTCTTCGGAGAGGGACATGTAAGTGTTATCTTCTGATTCTCCGTCCGTCGCCTGTTTCTTAGGGCTAGATTGCCCATCCTCCTGCTCGAAGCCTGGCTGGAGGGGATTGTCTTTGTCTTCGGCACTATCCGAAGTGTTATTGTCTCTTGTGCCGGTATCGCTGCTTTTGCTATGGAGAGGCAAGTGGCGCTGATGATGCCAATGCTTAGATTGCTTCTCGAGGGGATTATCCTCCATTGCTTTCTTTGGGGGTGTCCACCATGTATATATCATATGATGAGGTGGCAGTACAGTGCCCTGTGGGCGGTGGTTCCTGTTCTTCTCCTGCATCATCGTCCATACCGTTGATGTCTTCGAAGTCAAAGTCGAGCATGTCGGATAAGTCATCGACAGTGGCTATTAAGTGGGTGGTGGGTGGGGGACGAATTTCTTCGTCGTCCGCTTCCCACTCAAGCCGGACACAGTTCGGACAAGGGCCTTCTAACAAGGAGAGAGACCTTAATGAATTTAGCACATCGCCCAAGGGCGAGTGCTGAAAGATATCCGCGGAGGAAAACTCCATGATCGACGCCCAATAAGATTCGATAGGCACGGACGGAGGCGGTTCGGAGCCCGTGGACGGGGACGAATCCAAGGATCCGGCAACACAGGTCTCGTAGGAGGTGAAGTCAGTATTCGGTTCTATCGCTGCTGAGTGTGCGGCCTCCATGGCGGGGTCCATCCACCAGTCCTCGGACTGCGCAATCTACTCTGGATCGACGGCCGGAGTTGCCACAGGGGTGATCTTCCGAACACCGTCCGTCGGTAGAGCTAAGTCATGCTCGTCATGACTGTACGGCGCACCTGCCACGGGCTCGAGTCCGTCGAAGATCAAGTCTCCGCGGATGTCGGCAGTATAGATTAAGTTTTCAAACCTGACCTGACGGCCAGGGGCGTAGCTCTCGATCTGCTCCAGATGGCCAAGCGAGTTGGCCCGCAGTGCGAAGCCGCTGAATACGAAGACCTGTTCGGGGAGAAAAACCTCACCCTGGATTGCATCGTTACCGATGATCGAAAGAGCCATCAAGCCTTATGGTGACGACACAGTGGAACTCTCAATGAAAGCACCAATGTCGGTGTCAAAACCGGCGGATCTCAGGTAGGGGGTCCCGAACTGTGCGTCTAAGGCGGATGGTAACAGGAGGCGGGGGACACAATGTTTACCCAGGTTCGGGCCCTCTCGATGGAGGTAATACCCTACTTCCTGCTTGATTGATCTTGATGATATGAGTATTACAAGAGTTGATCTACCACGAGATCGTAGAGGCTAGACCCTAGAAGCTAGCCTATGATTATGATTGTTGTTATTCTACGGACTAAACCCTTCAGTTTATATAGACACCGGAGGGGGCTAGGGTTACACAGAGTCGGTTACAAGGGAGGAGATCTACATATCCGAATTGCCAAGCTTGCCTTCCACGCAAAGGAGAGTTCCACCCGGACACGGGACGAAGTCTTCAATCTTGTATCTTCATAGTCCAACAGTCCGGTCAAAGTATATAGTCCGGCTGTCCGAGGACCCCCTAATCCAGGACTCCCTCAGGATGCTTGTCCAAGGAAGGACAATCCCAAGCACCGGTCCACCCACATATCAAATTATCAAAGTACCGAACGCAGATCATATGAGCGTGATGAAAACTAGCTTGATGATAATTCCCATGTGTCCTCGGGAGCATTTTCCTTTATATAAGAGTTTGTCTAGGCTTGTCCTTTGCCACAAAAAGGATTGGGCCATCTTGATGCACCTTATTTACTTTTATTACTTGTTACCCGTTACAAATTACCTTATCACAAAACTATCTGTTACCGATAATTTCAGTGCTTGCAGAGAATACCTTGCTAAAAACCGCTTATCATTTCCTTCTGCTCCTTGTTGGGTTCGACACTCTTACTTATCGAAAAGGCTACCATAGAAACCCTACACTTGTGGGTCATCAAGACTCTTTTCTGGTGCCGTTGTCGGGGAGTGAAGCGCCTTTGGTAAGGAAAAATTTATATAGTGTGCTGAAATTTCTGTCACTTGTTACTATGGAACATAATCCTTTGAGGGGCTTGTTCGGGGTATTTTCACCCTGACCAGTAGAGCAAAGAGTTGCTTCTCAACCTACTAAACCTACTGAAAATGTTTACTTTGAAATTCCTTCGGGTATGATAGAGAAACTGCTAGCTAATCCTTTTACAGGAGATAGAGCATTACATCCCGATTTGCACCTAATCTATGTGGATGAAGTTTGTGGATTATTTAAGCTTTGTAACACCCCGAGAATCATGCTACAGTGATCCAATATTTTTTAAGCCAAATTGCCATTCAAAAAAATCAAATTCAAAATCCAATTTGGAAGGCAAGTCAAAATTTTATAATTTCAAATAGTAAAATAAAAATGTAGGCTGGGTTGAAAATATTCCCTAACATTTTTTTATGAATTATCCAACATATTTTGAATTAAAAAATGCCCCTAAATTTTTAAAATAGATTTAGCAACAATTAAACTAATCGTTTCATTTCAAATAAATATCTACCATTTCAAGATAAATTGTAACTTTATGTGATGCATTAAAATATTGCCTAGTAATTATGTGCTAAGTGGCACTTTTAACAAAGTTCATTTGCTAGCTAAAATAAATAGAAAACAATAACTCTAATTTAAAAACAACAACAAAACAGAAAGTAAAAAAGGAAAACCTAGCTACTGTGCACTATAGCCCACTACTACAGCGTCGGCCCAGCCCTATAGCCCTGTCTTCTTCTATCTCACGTCCTGGCCGTCCAGGGCGCATGCCCTCGCGCGCGACTGCGCGGATGCCGCCACGACAACACTACAGTGTTCCTGGACGACTACAAAACCTATCCACGAGCCCCTGGACCTGTCCTAACCCTCATTTTCCCTCACACTTCCTTGCCCCCTTCAATTTGTTGGACACCCAATGCAGCCATCGCCGCCGCCTCCCAATTAACTCGGTCACCGGCCACCTCGTACCACCAGAAGATGCCAGGAGGACCACCTCATCGCGCTGATCATCCCAGTCAAAAGGGTTCATCGCCAAGCTGCCGCATCGCGTCACCATCGTCCGTTCCCCTCGGCACCGTCCACGGAGAACCATCGTCGATCCGCATCACCTCGTCCACCCCGAACCGTACGAGCTCACCACCGACCTCCTCTCGATGAGAAGCGTGGATCCCACGCCTTTCCCCCTAGTTTCTGTCAACGTAGCCGCCACCCAAGTGCTATCGGCCCATGGATGCGCCTCGCCTTGTCCGGCCGCCCCAGGCTCCCCCCTGCGCACCCGCGCGTGCGCGCGCGCAGCGCCCCGCGCGCCACCCCTTGCCCGCGCAGCCCGCTGTTGCTTGCCAGTTTTGCTTCGCCGCAGACGCTACTGCACTGCTCTGCTCTGCCTTGCGCTGCAGTTGCTGCTTCTCTGCTACCTTCGGCTTGTCGAGTTGTCATCCGCCACGCCCGCAGCCGCCCGCGCGCGTGGCTTTGCCGCTGTTGTGCTGCTGTTGGCTATAGCTGTTGCCATTGCTGATCTTTGCTGCTGGCTATAGCCGTTGTTGTTGCTGATCTCTGATGCCTGCTATCACTGCTACTCGCCTGCTATCGCTGCTTGTTACTACTACCGCAGCTGCTCCAGCGCCCGGCCGCACTCGTCGCTGCTCGCCGGCACACGGCCTTCACGCACGGCCGTGCTGGTTGTGCTATGGTTTGGCCATGACCGGCCAGGCATGTGTGCACATGAGCATCAGACGCTCCTGCACATGTGTTGCTCCTGTGCGTGTGTGGAACCAGCCACACCTGTATTAGTGCTATGTGTTGCATCAGGAGTAGTTGCGTGTGTTGGCCCTATGACGTGTGGTCCCCATTCAATTAAGTTAGTTTTTATTTAGTGGTTAGGTATAGTGCAAATGACAGATGGAACCCCCCTCTAATTATCCACTTAAAAAGAAAATGCTAAAATATGTGTGAATGACACATGGGCCCCATTTACAGTTTTGACCAGTCAACAATTGACTGTTCACTGGACTGTTAACATAGTCAACTGGACCCCGGCCCCACCTGTCAAACTCTGAGGCTAGCTACTGTTGTGTATAAAAGGTATTTTTAGTTTAATTTCAAAATAAAGTAATTCTAGAAAAACTTGAAACCTTTAAAAATCAATAGAAAATAAACCGTAGCTCGGACGGGAAAACTTTGTACATGAAAGTCGCTCAGAACGATGAGACAAATCCGAATACGCAGCCCGTTCATCCGCCACACATCCCTAGCATAGCAAACACGCAACTTTCCCCTTCGGTCTGCCTGTCCGAAAACGCGAAACACCAAGGATACTTTCCTGGATGTTTCCCCCCTTCGTAGGTATCACCTCCTACCGCGTTAGGGCACACCTAGCACCGCGTATTTCCCTATTATGCTTTGTGATGCTTTGATTGCTCTGTTATTTATTGTGTTCCCCCTCCGTTACTTCTTTTTGGTAGACCCCGAGACCGCTGCCAGCGACCCCCCAGTTCGACTATGGTGTTGATGACCCTTCCTTCTTGCCAGAGCAACCAGGCAAGCCCCCCTTTGATCACCAGATATCGCCTATTATTCTCTCTACTGCTTGCATTAGAGTAGTGTAGGATGTTACTGCTTTCCGTTAATCCTATCCCGATGTATAGCCCGTCTTTGCTACTACTGTTGTCACCTTTACCTGCAATCCTAAATGCTTAGTATAGGATGCTCGTATTTCATCAGTGGCCCTACATTCTTGTCCGTCTTCCATGCTATACTATCGGGCCGTGATCACTCAGGAGGTGGTCACGGGTATATACTTATACATAATATATGATACTTGCGGTGACTAAAGTCGGATCGGCTCGTAGAGTACCCGCAAGTGATTCCGATGTGGGGGCTGAAGGGACAGGTGGTTCCATCCAGGTAGTGGTGGGCCTGGGTTCCCAACGACCCCCGGCTGTTACTTGTGGCGGAGCGACAGGGCAGGTTGAGACCACCTAGGAGAAAGGTGGGCCTGGCCATGATCGGCGTCCACGGTTACTTCAAAATAACACGCTTAACGAGATCTTGGTATTTGATCTGAGTCTGGCCACCGGCCTATATGCACTAACCCACTACGCGGGAACAATTATGGGCACTCGAAGTCGTGGTATCAGCCGAAGCCTTCGTGACGTCAGCGACTGAGCGGTGCGCGCCGGATTGGACCGTAAGCCTGCTCTTGTATTAAGGGGGCTAGGTCTGCTTTTGGCCGGCCACGCAACGTGCAAGTTTGCAATGGGCGATGGGCCCAGACCCCTGCGCCATAGGATTTAGACCGGCGTGCTGACCTCTCTGTTGTGCCTAGGTAGGGCTGCGACGTGTTGATCTTTCAAGGCCGGATAATGACCTAAGAAAGTGTGTCCGGACAAAGGGGATCGATCGTGTTGGGAAATGTGGTGCACCCCTGCAGGGGAGTTTATCTATTCGAATAACCATGTCCCTCGGTAAAAGGATGGCCTGGAGTTGTACCTGGACCTTATGACAACTAGAACCGGATACTTAATAAAATACACCCTTTCAAGTGCCAGATACAACCCGGTGATCGCTCTCTCATAGGGCAACGAGGGGAGGACCGCCGGGTAGGATTATGCTGTGCGATGATACTTTGTTAACTTACCATCTACTCTTTTCTACTGCTTCAAGATGGAGGCTGCCAGAAGCGTAGTCTTTGATAGGACTAGCTATCCCCCTCTTATTCTGGCATTCTGCAGTTCAGTCCCCATATACTACCCCTTTCATTGATACCAATGCATATGTAGTGTAGTTCCTTGCTTGCGAGTACTTTGGATGAGTACTCACGGTTGCTTTGCTACTTCCTTTTCCCCCTTTCCCGGTTATTGCGATCATACGATGGAGTCCAGGAGCCAGAGGATCCCGAGGATGATTCTACATGGAGTTCGGCTTCGAGGAGTAGTTAGGAGGTCCCAGGCAGGAGGCCTTGCCTTTTCGATCATTGCTACTGTTGTGCTAGCCTTCTTAAGGCAAACTTGTTTAACTTATGTCTGTACTCAGATATTATTGCTTCCGCTGACTCTTGTGAATTCGAGCTTATGTATTCGAGCCCTCGAGGACCCTAGCTTGTAATATAAAGCTTGTATTATTTTAATTTGTGTCTAGAGTTGTGTTGTGATATCTTCCCGTGAGTCCTTGATCTTGATCGTACACATTTGTGTGTATGATTAGTGTACGGTCAAATCGAGGGCGTCACAAGGTTGTAGGTATGCCCGAGGATGTTATCAAGAAGAAGGCCTTCCCTTTATCTTTGAAGGGAGAGGCATTGACATTGTTTAGGCTATGTGATGATATGACATCATGGAACTACAACTGGTTGAAATTGGAATTTCATCAGAAGTTTTATCCTATGCATCTTGTTCATCGTGATCATAATTATATATATAATTTTTGGACTCGCGAAGGAGAAAGCATCGCTCAAGCTTGGGGGAGGCTTAAGTCAATGTTATATTCATGACCCAATCATGAGCTCTCAAAAGAAATGATCATTCAAAATTTTATGCTCGACTTTCTCTCAGTAATCGCTTCATGCTCGATACTTCTTGTACTAGTTCTTTTATGATGAAGACTATTGAATTCAAATGGGATTTATTGGAGAGAATTAAATGCAACTTTGAAGATTAGGATCTCGATGAAGGTAAGGAGTCATGTATAACACCTAAGTTTGATTGTGTTAAATCTTTTATGGATACCGATGCTTTTCGTGAATTTAGCACTAAATATGGACTTGACTCTGAGATATTATCTTCTTTCTGTGAATCCTTTGCTACTCATGTTGATATCCCTAAGGAGAAGTGGTTTAAATATAATCCTCCCATTGAGGTAAAAGTAGTTACACCTATTAAAGTTGAAGAAAAGACTATCACTTATAATGATCCTGTTGTTCCTACTGCTTTTATTGAGAAACCACCCTTCCCTGCTAGAATAAAGGATCATGCTAAAGCTTCAACTGTGGTTCGTAAGAGTAATACTAGAACACCCACACCCTCTGAGCAAATTAAAGTTGAACCTTGTGTTGCTATGGTTAAAGATCTCTTGGCCGATAATATTGATGGGCATGTTATTTATTTCTATGATGAAGCTGCTAGAATTGCTAGACCCGATACTAAAAATAAACATAGATCTGTTGTAGGCATGCCTGTTATTTCTGTTAATATAGGAGATCATTTCTATCATGGCTTATGTGATATGGGTGCTAGTGCAAGTGCAATACCTCATTCCTTATACAAAGAAATTATGCATGATATTGCACCTGCTGAGTTAGAAGACATTGATGCTACAATTAAGCTTGCCAATAGAGACACTATTTCACCAGTTGGGATTGTTAGAGATGTTGAAATCTTGTGTGGGAAACTTAAATACCCTACTGATTTTCTTATTCTTGGCTCCCCGCAAGATAACTTTTGTCCCATTATATTTGGTAGAACCTTCTTGAATACTGTTAATGCTAAGATAGACTGCAATAAGGATATTATTTCTGTTGGTTTAGGGATATGTGTGATGAGTTTAATTTTGCTAAATTTCGTAGACAACCCCATGATAAAGAATTTCCTAGTAAAGATGAAATTATTGGTCTTGCTTCTATTGCCGTGCCTCCTAGTGATCCTTTAGAACAATATTTGCTAGACCATGAAAATGATATGTTTATGAATGAAAGAAGGGAAATAGATGAAGTATTCTTTAAACAGGGTCCTATTTTGAAACACAACTTGCCTATTGAAATCCTAGGGGATCCTCCTACACCCAAGGGTGATCCCATGTTTGAGCTTAAACCTTTACCTGATACTCCTAAATATGCTTATCTTGATGAGAAAGAGATATATCCTGTTATTATTAGTGCTAACCTTTCAGAGCATGAGGAAAAGAAATTATTGAAAACTCTGAAGAAGCACCATGCTGCTATTGGATATACTCTTCATGATCTTAAGGACATTAATCCCACTCTATTCCAGCACAAAGTAAAATTGGAGAAAGATGCTAAACCAGTCATTAATCATCAACGACGGTTAAATCCTAAGATGAAAGAAGTGGTAAGAAAAGAAATA
Organism: Triticum urartu; assembly: GCF_003073215.2. Taxonomy (NCBI): domain Eukaryota; kingdom Viridiplantae; phylum Streptophyta; class Magnoliopsida; order Poales; family Poaceae; genus Triticum; species Triticum urartu. Next base: position 126,766,974 of record NC_053024.1, on the reverse strand, counting down.
CTAAAGCTTCTCGAGGCAGGTATAATTTATCCCATTGCTGATAGTGAGTGGGTAAGTCCTGTCCATTGTGTCCCTAAGAAGGGAGGTATTACTGTTGTTCGTAATTATAAAGATGAATTCATCCCACAAAGAATTGTTACAGGTTATAGAATGGTAATTGATTTCTACAAATTAAATAAAGCTACTAAAAAGGATCATTACCCTTTTCCTTTTATTGATCAAATGCTAGAAAGATTATTCAAACATACACATTTTTGCTTTCTAGATGGTTATTCCGATTTCTCTCAAATACCTGTATGAAAAGAGGATCAAGAAAAGACAACTTTTGCTTGCCCTTTCGGTACCTTTGCCTATAGACGTATGCCTTTTGGTTTATGCTATGCACCTGCTACTTTTCAAAGATGTATGACTGCTATATTCTCTGACTTTTGTGAAAAGATTATTGAGGTTTTCATGGATGATTTTTCCATTTATGGAACTTCTTTTGATGACTGCTTAAGCAACCTTGATCGAGTTTTGCAGAGATGTGAAGAAACTAATCTTTTTCTTGAATTGGGAGAAGTACCACTTTATGGTTAATGAAGGTATTGTCTTGGGCATAAAATTTCTGAAAGACGTATTGAAGTTAATAAAGCTAAAGTTGATGCTATTGAAAATACGCCGTGTCCCAAGGACATTAAAGGTATAAGAAGTTTCCTTGGTCCTGCCGGTTTTTATAGGAGGTTCATTAAGGACTTCTCTAAAATTTCCAGGCCTCTGACTAATCTCTTACAAAAAGATGTTCCTTTTGTTTTTGATGATGACTGTGTAGAAGCATTTGAAATACTTAAGAAAGCTTTAATTTATGCATCTATTGTTCAGCCTCCTGATTGGAATTTACCATTTGAAATCATGTGTGATGCTAGTGATTATGCTGTAGGGGCTGTGAGGGAGTCCTGGATTAGGGGGTGTTCGGGTAGCCGGACTATACCTTCAGCTGGACTCCTGGACTATGAAGATACAAGATTGAAGACTTCGTCCCGTGTCCGGATGGGACTTTCCTTGGCGTGGAAGGCAAGCTTGGCGATGCGGATATTCAAGATCTCCTACCATTGTAACCGACTCTGTGTAACCCTAACCCTGTCCGATGTCTATATAAACCGGAGGGTTGTAGTCCGTAGGACAGAATCAACTCTATACACAATCATACCATAGGCTAGCTTCTAGAGTTTAGCCTCCTTGATCTCGTGGTAGATCTACTCTTGTACTACCCATATCTTCAATATTAATCAAGCAGGAGTAGGGTTTTACCTCCATCGAGAGGGCCCGAACCTGGGTAAAACAAAGTGTCCCCTGTCTCCTGTTACCATCCGACCTAGACGCACAGTTCGGGACCCCCTACCCGAGATCCTCCGGTTTTGACACCGACATTGGTGCTTTCATTGAGAGTTCCGCTGTGTGATCGACAAAAGGATCGATGGCTCGCCTGCAGATCAACTACGACTTCGACATCTTCGTCACCAGCTCGACTGGTCACCTTGGTTCGACCAAGAATTGCGCCCCGTGTTCGGATCACCATGTTCGGACGTGGGCCTTCATCAAACATCAACTCCGATCTCTATCAAGATCACGGAGGAATCATCTATGGAGCTCGGGGGCTCAACGTCAACATTGCCCTCAAGCGATGGTGCTGTTTTTCTGGACACCGAACTCGTATCTGCCACCACCACCTCCTTGAGTATCGCTTTGACGATCGCTCTGGTGAAATTGTGCGGAATTGAGTATACAACAACCCTGGAAAATTTCGTCGATTTCCGATGGAGGAATCTCTGGCAATCCACGATATACCGGAGCCCTGTCAAATCTGGACAGGAATTTGGATGAGTTTAGGGAGTGGTGTCCAGATTCTAGCTCGGACGTCCTTTGGAAGATCCAACCGTTGATCGGCTGCGTAATTCCTATATCTACCACCTTTCAAAATTTCGGCTCGATCCGACCGTCCAAACTCCGGGAACCTTCCGATTAGTGCATCAATTTTCGCATCTGTTTTCTGCGCGAAAACGAATCCGACCCGAGTTCATCTTTTTTATGAACAGGATTTCGGACATCCCTTTTGAAGGAAGTTTTGTATGGGGTATTGTGTTTTGTTCCCGAACACATCCCACTAACTGTAAGATCTTTTGAACATGATCATCAACATCATGCTGGTGTCAAACCAGTCCGGCAATATTACTCCACAGCTGCCGACCTGCGCTAGACACGGCGTCACTTTGTTGAGCCGAGCTCAACTTCTTTGGATCATCATCTCGGCAAGCCGAACAAGAGACCGGCATCACGAAGGATAAATCATCACCAACATCGCCGCCCCACGGATTACACAGAGTGGGCACACCGGCATCGCCACACGGTCGCTTCATCAAGCCGGCATCGACCACGTCACGACCTGCATCTACAGGGCCGCACTATTGCTTCTTCAAGCTGGTGTCCATCACGCCAACCTACTTCGACTCATCGGCTGACACCGAGGCTTCGACATCTCGGCTGGACCGGGGGCTTCGCCATCTCTTCATCAACCTACTCCGGACACTTCGGCGTCACTAGCCGACCAGCTCTGTCACGTTAGCTGGGCCGAGGGCTTTGCCTCGGCGAGTCAACCTTTACCAGCATTGCCATGCCGTCGTTTTATCGCCCATCAGGCAATGGGTGTGCGGAGCGGGTCCCAATTTTAGGAATCACCTTCCTTCGGATTGCTACAACAAATAAACCAGGTGCTATTAATCCCAGTATTTTTTGCTTGTTTGGGTCATTTTTCCCAAGGAATTATTACTCTGATTTGTCCGTCATATGTACACAGGTCTATCAAATGGTGGCTGCATTAACGACAGTCGCATGGTGGTTCGGTCACTTTCCGTACATAGTCCGGCGAACGCCGCACTCGGAGCTTGGACCGACCTGCGAATTCAGGCTTTGCCACGCCTTTACCGCATCACGCCGACGCCCTGCATCGATTTGACTTCGGCGCCAGGCCATATTTCTTTTATTACTCACTTTGTATAAATTATTTATTATGCAACAATTTTTTTTTAATTATCATTATTACTATTATCTCCGGTTTGCACTATTTTTTGGGCATAGGAAAATGATCCGGGGACTTCGGCGTCACTCTGCCGGTCTACATTGATCGTGCTATGTCACCACTTCGGCGTGTCAAGCTCTCCGCTCCGCCACCTCGGGACCGGCTTGAGGGATGGAACCTTGCCCTGCTTCAAGCTCGGACCGCGTCATCAATACCGAACACATTAACCAGCTAAGTCGCTTTCATGCTCAAAGTTTTAATTTCTAACTTGTGTTCGGTTCGACCAAGCATTATACTTTTTTGGAAAAAAGTTGCTTGTAAAAAATTTCCTTGTCCAAACTTTGTTTGTGACACACAAATCCAAGGACCCAATTCACTTGGGGGCTTCATTTATGAAGCTTTTCCACTTGCATATGATTATACTTGTACGGCTTCGTTCCTTGTTCGTGTACTATGCCACAATATGCACCACATTGACTTAAGCGATTTGCAAGCTGGGTTGCCTCGCTCCTGTGTTTACCCCTACGTTCCCGATTTTTCGGCTAGGGAGTAAAGGGAGCACCTCTGCGATTGTCATGATTGGGTCGCCCGAGCCGGACCTCAGACTGGGTGAAGCCGAAAGCTAGCGCTCTTATAGTTATTCAATGATGGTCGGCACACAACGGAACTCATGAGTACAAAAAATCTATTGCGCAAGTCTCATAATAACAATGAGCACCGAAGAAAGGTATCGATGGGGGTACTATTTTCTTCGAAGATGCTTCTTACACTTCACGGTAATATAGCATAAGTTCCCTGAGCGCGCTTTGTCTGTTACAGCCTTATGGCCTGATTGCCTGGTTATTGGAAACACCGTCGATATTCTCGACCGATGGAGTACATAACACTTTTCGGTCCTTTACCGAAGAGGGAGAAGCTGACGGTCGGTTAAGACGCGTTTAAAGTTCGGTTGAACATAGGAATGATATAAGTACTTCGGTACATGAAATCATTCTTTCACCCAAGTCACTTGGGGGCTCTTAAATTTATATGAGCTATTTTATAGTAAATGTGTTTTCTTCTTGGTCGTTGCAAAGTCTTTTTCTATCACGCCCTTTTCGACGTGAGTGTGTGGTCAATAGCCAGCCGTAGGCTGACCCGCTTGAAGTCTTGAGATCGGATGTGTAATGTTAAAGCACGACAGAAGCACTCTTTTTTCTAAGACCAATTTTCAGATTGGCACCGAACACTTGATATTGTTCGGACGTCATGTTTTTACTGACGTTTCTTGGTTTTCCAAGCTTTTTTTGGCACTTTTAAACTATTTGTGCTTTTCCAGCATTAGTCTCGCAGTGCAGCGCCGGACACCTTTTAGGGATTCGGCAAAAACATCCTCAGATATTGCTATATATGCATCGGTTTCGAATTGTGTCTTCGGTCAATAGTTGGGTTGCCCGGCTCCTGCACTTGCTTCCTACGTTCTGTTTTGTTCGGCCAGGCGTGCAAAGGGAGAACCACTGCGATTGTGCTTCCATCTCACATGGTTAAGCACCTCAGTGGAGAAAGCCGAAAACTGACTGTCACAATAAGCGTAAACTGGTCAGCGATCCGATGACTATGGGCCGTTCATAACATTGGCCGAAGTGTTTTCGGCTTGACCTCGACTGTCGCCGAACACTACCGGGGGCTATTAACTAGCCTCCCAAACTAAATCCTCGATATTTTGCTCTTACATTAGAGCTGAGGTTTAATGATCATGCTTAGCATGACAACCCAAAGAAAGGAACCGATAGCAGGACTATTTTCTTTGGAAGACATTTCTTCTGTTAAACAGTAATATAACTCTCTGCGTACATTTGTTTATAAAACCGTATGGCCAGATTGCCTTGTTTGTTGTAAATCTTTGCCCTCATAAAGGCTTTATAAAATAGAACAAACACTCCTTGGCTACTGGCCGAGGAGGTGGAAGCCGATGGTCGGTCAACAAAGTTTTGTACAATGCGGATCTGAGCATTAATGACGTAAAGTACTTGGATACATAGAGTCATTACACATAATTTGTGATTTTACTATGGATATTGATCCTTAATTCGGTCACCCGTGCCCGCATTAAGGCTCGGGGGCTACTGGGCTTCGGGCTTATTATTTACAAATATTAAAGGGGCACATCGATCCCCTGATCTGGTGTTACCAGCCGACCAGTGTCTCGGGGGCTACTGCATTGCTTGTCCAATGCAGAAAATTTTATGTGCAATATAGTTTCCGAGGAGATTTTGATCCTCAGGTTGGTCGGCCGCACCCAACCTGAGTCTCGAAGACTGAGCATGCCGCTTTTAGTGTCCCGAAGTATTCTGCCGAGCTTGGACTTGATCCTCAGGCCGATTTTGCAAATCAACCTGAGTCTCAGCGGCTACTAGGATCAGCGGTCTTACGTCATCCTTCATGTCCATCTCGGGTTTTAGACCGATACACACCTTGAGGGCTACTGGCTATATATCTCGGCAGAGAATAAATTGCACCAACAAAAAATATTCACAAAAATCGGCCCACATTCAGGGTGGTGCACCACCTTGGAAGCAGCCCGGCGTAAAGCTCGGGCACTAGTGGCTGGCTCCATAGAGGGCATTTCCGGCATTAAGCTCAACTAAACTCCTTCAAAACTTCTTTGAACCAAGGTGATTTAAGACACCTTGGATACAGTCCGGCGTTGGAGCTTGGATACATAGTTCGGCGTTGGAGCTCGGATACATTCCGGCGTTAGAGCTGGGAAGTGCGGACTTGGGCGCTGGAGCTCGAGTGCGCGGATAATGGATAGGCAAAGGAGGAAGAAGGCGTAGGTAAAAAGGTGGATCCTTGTCCCCTTATATGGGCGGATGCGATTGTGTGTCCCCACCTGCCTAGTAAAACTCGCTTGCCTCCCAAGCGCCGTGATAAGTGGCGCGGTTGGGTTACCCACGTCCGTATTGATGAGAATCCCGTAAAAGGGGGCACACGATCCCTGCTTTGACAAGACATGCCAAGGAAACCGCCTCGCAAAACACGCTGAGGTGGAAAAGTGAAAACGATTCGAGTGAAGGACTTGGCTGTAGTGTGATGACACACTGCGGAATACGTCAGCAGATTTGATTTGTGTAAATATTATTCTCTCTATGGCAATATGTGGAAGCTTATTTTGCAGAGCTGGACACTACTTTTGGTGTTTACAATCTTTTATGAAGGACTTGGAGGAGGAACCCGCCTTGCAATGCCGAAGACAATTTGCGCGCCGGACCCGTCGTCATTGAAGCCTGGTTCAGGGGCTATTGAGGGAGTCCTGGATTAGGGGGTGTTCGGGTAGCCGGACTATACCTTCAGCCGGACTCCTGGACTATGAAGATACAAGATTGAAGACTTCGTCCCGTGTCCGGATGGGACTTTCCTTGGCGTGGAAGGCAAGCTTGGCGATGCGGATATTCAAGATCTCCTACCATTGTAACCGACTCTGTGTAACCCTAACCCTGTCCGGTGTCTATATAAACTAGAGGGTTGTAGTCCATAGGACAGAATCAACTCTATACACAATCATACCATAGGCTAGCTTCTAGGGTTTAGCCTCCTTGATCTCGTGGTAGATATACTCTTGTACTACCCATATCTTCAATATTAATCAAGCAGGAGTAGGGTTTTACCTCCATCGAGAGGGCCCGAACCTGGGTAAAACAAAGTGTCCCCTGTCTCCTATTACCATCCGACCTAGACGCACAGTTCGGGACCCCCTACCCGAGATCCGCCGGTTTTGACACCGACAGGCTGTTCTAGGACAAAGAGTTGATAAGAAATTAAATGTTATCCAATATGCTAGTAAGACTCTAGACAGTGCCTAGAGAAATTATGCTACTTCTGAAAAAGAATTTTTAGCAGTTGTATTTGCTTGTGATAAGTTCAGGACTTATATTGTTGATTCTAAAGTAACTGTTCACACTGATCATGCTGCTATTAAATATCATATGAAAAGGAAAGATTCTAAACCTAGACTTATTAGATGGGTTCTCTTGCTTCAAGAATTTGATTTGCATATTATTGATAGAAAGGGAGCTGAGAACCCCGTTGTAGACAACTTGTCTAGGTTAGAGAATGTTCTTGATGACCCACTACCTATTGATGATAGCTTTCCTGATGAACAATTAGCTATAATAAATGCTTCTCGTACTGCTCCATGGTATGCTGATTATGCTAATTACATTGTTACTAAATTTATACCACCTAGTTTCACATACCAACAAAAGAAAAAGTTCTTCTATGATTTAAGGCATTACTTTTTGGATGACCCACATCTTTATAAAGGAGTAGATGGTGTTATTGGACGTTGTGTACCTGAGCATGAACAGGAACAGATCCTATGCAAGTGTCACTCCGAGGCTTATGGAGGACATCATGCTGGAGATAGAACTGCACATAAGGTATTGCGATCCGGTTTTTATTGGCCTACTCTCTTCAAGGATGCCCGTAAGTTTGTCTTGTCTTGTGATGAATGTCAAAGTATTGGTAATATTAGTAGACGTCAAGAAATGCCAATGAATTATTCACTTGTTATTGAACCATTTGATGTTTGGGGCTTTGATTATATGGGACCGTTTCCTTCCTCTAATGGGTATACTCATATTTTAGTTGCTGTTGATTACGTTACTAAGTGGGTAGAAGCTATTCCAACTAGTAGTGCTGATCGTAACACCTATATTACGATGCTTAAATAAGTTATTTTTCCGAGGTTTGGAGTTCCTAGATACTTAATGACTGATGGTGGTTCACATTTTATTCATGGCGCCTTTCGTAAAATGCTTGCTAAGTATGATGTTAATCATAGAATTGCATCCCCATATCATCCACAGTCTAGTGGTCAAGTTGAATTGAGTAATAGAGAGCTTAAATTAATTTCGCAAAAGACTATTAATAGACCTAGAAAGAATTGGTCCAAGAAACTTGATGATGCGTTATGGGCCTATAGAACTACATATAAGAATCCTATGGGTATGTCTCCATATAAGATGGTTTATGGAAAAGCATGTCATTTACCTCTCGAACTAGAACATAAGGCATATTGGGCAATTAAAGAGCTCAATTATGATTTCAAACTTGCCGGCGAGAAGAGGCCTTTTGACATTAGCTCACTTGATGAATGGAGAACCCAGGATTATGAAAATGCCAAACTGTTTAAAGAAAAGGTTAAAAGATGGCATGACAAAAGGATACAAAAGCGTGAGCTTAATGTAGGAGATTATGTATTGCTATACAACTCCTGTTTAATATTTTTTGCAGGGAAACTTCTCTCTAAGTGGGAAGGTCCTTACGTCATCGAGGAGGTCTACCGTTCCGGTGCCATAAAAATCAACAACTTCGAAGTCACAAATCCAAGGGTGGTGAACGGTCAAAGAATCAAACATTATATCTTAGGTAATCCCATAAAAGTTGAAACCAATGTTATTGAAACCGTAACCCCAGAGGAATACATAAGGGACACTTTTCAGAACGTCTCAGACTCCGAAAAGGAATAGGTACGTGGTACGGTAAGTAAATCGACTCCAAAACAGTCCTAATGGCAATTTTTCTCCGTTTTGGAATATTTAAGAAAATAGGAAAATAAGAAGCAGTCCGGAAAGGACACGAGGCTTCCACGAGTGTGGAGGGCGCGCTCCCTACCTTGTGGGCTCCTCGTGCGCTCTCCAGACTCCGTTTTCTTGCACGATACTTCTTTTGGTCGGTAAAAATTCATTATATAATCTCCCGAAGGTTTTGACCACCGTATCACGCAAATATCTTCTGTCTTTGTTTTGAGCTATTTTTCTGATAGATCTAGATCGCCATGGTGTCTTCAAGTGCCCCCGAGGACAACTTCTTCGAGAAGGTCATCAACCCCTATCTCGCGGAGGTGCTGCAACACCCTCAAACCATTGAGATGCGTGAGGGGTTGCTGCACATCCGCAATGTTGAGGGACCAAGGAGGACCAGAAGCATGGAGACAAGGCTCGAGGCAATGGAGCAACAAGTTTTAAAGTGCCAGGAGATGGTGGAACATGGACTCGACTCCAATCATATAATGATCATGGAGTTCACCAACAACCACAAGCTGGATGACAAGAACATTGGGGAGGCCATCTTCAAGCTTCACGAGAAAATTGAGCGCCTCCAAGCCCATATCTATGACCTGCAAAACCAAAACTGTGAGTATGAATATAGATTCAAGAGGATGAGTTTGGCTGCAGATTTGAGGATCCCGGAGACTCGATCATCCTTCTATGATGGTGAGCCTATGCCATGGAAGGTGGACGGCAAGCTCACATCATCAACAACTCCATCGTCGCCACCTCTGAGGGAGGAGACATAAACACATGGGTATGGGCACTCCTTTTGGCAACTGCCAAGCTTGGGGGAGTGCCCCGGTATCGTATCACCATCACACCTTTATCTTTACTATTTTTCTTAGTTGGATCCTTTTGGTAATATCTTGATCTAGTAGAATAAAATTTTAGTATGATCTAGTTTTTAGTTTTGCTTTATGATACTTCTATGTAATCGAGTCCGTGAGCCATATATAATAAAGATTAGTGTTGAGTCAAGGGCTTGATTATATTGCTATGATCTTGAGGGAATAAAATAAAAGAAAGAAAGAATAAAAAGAATTAAAGAGATCATATGGATCTAATGGAGAGTAATGACTTCACATATAAAGAGTATGATGAATAAAAGTTGTTGAGAGTTGACAAACATAGTTTTGGTCATCGTTGCAATTAATAGGAAGTAATAAAGAAAGAGAGTTTTACACATATAAATATACTATCTTGGACATCTTTTATGGTTGTGAGCACTCATTAAAATATGACATGCTAAAGAGTTGAGATTGGACAAGGAAGACAACGTAATGGGTTATGTTTTCTTACATATGAGATAAAATATATTGTCATGGATCATCCAACATGTTGAGCTTGCCTTTCCCTCTCATGCTAGCCAAATTATTTGCACCAAGTAGAGATACTACTTGTGCTTCCAAATGTCCTTAAACCCAGTTTTGCCATGAGAGTCCACCATATCTACCTATGGATTGAGTAAGATCCTTCAAGTAAGTTGTCATCGTTGCAAGCAATAAAAATTAATCTCTAAATATGTATGATTTATTAGTGCAGAGAAAATAAACTTTATACGATCATGTGATGTGGAAGAAATAAAAGCGACAGACTGCATAATAAAGGTCCATATGACAAGTGGCAATATAAAGTGACGTTCTTTTGCATTAAGATTTCGTGCGTCCAACCATAAAAGCAGATGACAACCTCTGCTTCCCTCTGCGAAGGGCCTATCTTTTATTCTTGTCTTATACTTCATACTAGAGTCATGGTGATCTTCACCTTTCCTTTTTACATTTTATCCTTTGGAAAGAACAATGTGTTGGAAAGATCTTGATATATATGGCTAATATGATGTGAGTTTTCATGAACTATTATTGTTGACATTACCCTTGAGGTAAAAGGTTGGGAGGCAAAACTATAAGCCCCTATCTTTTTCTGTGTCCGATTAAAACTTCATACCCATAAGTATTGCGTGAGTGTTAGCAATTATGAAAGACTAAATGATAGTTGAGTATGTGGACTTGCTGAAAGGCTCATATATTGACTCTTTCCGATGTTATGATAAATTGCAATTGCTTCAATGACCAAGATTATGGTTTGTTAGTTTTCAATGAAGTTTATGATTCATACTTGAAACTATGAATGAATTGTTACTTTAGCATAAGAGATCATATGACAATATATATATATATATATATGCTGCTGTCCTAAAAATGATCATGATGCCCTCCTGTCCGTATTTTATTTTACCGACACCTCTATCTCTAAACTTGTGGACATATTTTTCGATTTCGGCTTTCGCTTGAGGACAAGCAAGGTCTAAGCTTGGGGGAGTTGATACGTCCATTTTGCATCATGCTTTTATATCGATATTTATTGCATTATGAGCTGTTATTACACATTATGTCACAATACTTATGCCTATTCTCTCTTATTTTACAAGGTTTACATGAAGAGGGGAATGCCGGCAGCTGGAATTCTGGGCTGGAAAAGGAGCAAATATTAGAGACCTATTCTGCACATCTCCAAAAGTCCTGAAACTTCACGGGAGCACGTTTCAGAATATATAAAAAATATTGGGCGAAAGAAGTACCAGAGGGGGGCCACCCACCGTCCATGAGGGTGGGGGGTGCGCCCTACCCCATAGGCGCGCCCCCTGCCTTGTGGGCCCCCTGGCAGCCCTTTGATGCCCATCTTTGGCTATATGGAGTCATTCATCGAGGAAAAAAATCATAAGCAAGCTTTCAGGAAGAAACTCCACCGCCACGAGGCGGAACCTTGGCGGAACCAATCTAGGGCTCCGGCGGAGCTGTTCTGCCGCGGAAACTTCCCTCCGGGAGGGGGAAATCATCACCATCGTCATCACCATCGATCCTCTCATTGGGAGGGGGAAAATCTCCATCAACATCTTCACCAGCACCATCTCATCTCAAACCCTAGTTCATGTCTTGTATCCAATCTTTGTATCAAAACCTCAGCGTGGTACCTGTGGGTTGCTAGTAGTGTTGATTACTCCTTGTAGTTGATGCTAGTCAGTTTACTTGGTGGAAGATCATAAGTTCAGATCCATTATGAATATTAATACCCCTCTAATTATGAACATGAATATGACTTGTGAGTAGTTACGTTTGTTCCTCAGGACATGGGAGAAGTCTTGCTATACACTACTAGGGAAAAGGCTAGCAGCAGCGCGGGTTTTAGGTGTATCAGTAGCGCGGGGACTGGCGCTACTAATAAGGCGCTACAACTAACACGTAGCAGTAGCGCGTGCTCACCCGCACTACTGCTACAAAAGTGTAGCAGCAGCGCGCTTAAAGGAAGCTCGCTACTGCTAATAGCTATAGCGCGCTTCTCCTGTGCGCGCTACTGCTACTACCGCGCTGCTGCTAACTTTTCTCCACTCGCTACTGCTAATTTTAGTAGTTTTTTGTTTTTTTGGCATATTTGTTTTGTATTTGAACATGTTTAATAGAAGAATCTTTAGCACATACAAATGTCATCATGATACACATACAAATGCCTGCGAGACCACAAATGTAATCATAGCATATACATACAAATAGTCTCGTCATAATCATCATCCAACACAAAGTGGTATCTTGTCATCATCTCGAAAATAGCGATACATGCAAGTCTCGAATACTTGCAACTACAACGTCATCCATCTAAACAAAGGTATACGCGAGAAGAGCTATCACTATGAGTGAGAGCGGAACTATGCAGTACATGAGATGGCGGTTACGAGTCCTCTCTCGCGCTAGCGTGAACCTCAAGTAACTAGCTTCTCCTTCTTGTCTGCTTTTGAAGCCTTTATGGTTGGCGTCCAAGAACCCATTCACTTGCGCCTGACACTCATGCCACTCGTTGTACACCCCCGGAACCTTCCCTTTGTACACGACATAGCAGTTCCATCTCGTCATCAAGAAACTAGGTACCTGTTAGAGATGCATGTTCATGAAGAGGATGTACAATCATATATATGCAACAAAATATACTAGAGAACACCGAAAAAGAAAGGGTTAGCAACTAGATGCAACATACAGTACGCAAATTAATTAACTAGAGGTACACAGGTCATCGTATGCAAACTAACAAAGTAGCGTTACGCAAGTTCGGCAGGGATCATGCACATCACAAAGTTTCATCGCTACAAATAGTATACAAGTTCAACCGACACATATCATCATCATCGGCATCATAAATCACTAGAAGTTCCATCCTTCCATATCATCGAGGATGGACCCTAGCTTCTTGAACGGCGTGAGGTCTAGACGTTGCATGCCTATGCGAGTTCGGACGTCAGCTCGCGATATAGGGCCGTGGTGGAACATCCCCTTCTCATCGACGACTTCTTTCATGATGATTGTCGCAATGTCGCTTTGGATGCAAAAGAAGTCATCTCTAAGTTTATAATCCGCTTCTCCATGAGATTCTAGCCACTTGTGGATATGATCATCATTTCTGCTTCTCATGCGAAGCTTTTGGTGATCCATGTTGAACTGAATCATGAGATGGAGGATGTATAATCCATCCTTCTTGCTTGGTTTTGGGACATGGATGCAGGAGAAGTTAGTTTTATGCGCGAAACCCATCTTCTTGTTCCTTTGTTTCCTGATCTGCATGTGGCCACCTCTAAAGCTGAAGCCTTGGAGAGCATCATCTAGAATATTCATTATGTGGGTGTAGTTTTTTTTCTCGTAGTCTCTGGAAGGGTCAAAATGCACGGCGTGGGAGACTTGCGGGTAAAGAACGATAAGGACGGCGCGCCCGTTGCTGCGGGGAAAAGACACCTCAAATTATTCCCCATAGAGAGAGAAGGAATGATTGAAATGTATGAAAGGGTTGTTCGAAACTGACTTACTTTGGATGATAAGGCACGAGGACAATTTCCCTGTCCTTATTCTGTACCATGAAGTTTTGGAGGTAGTCCCTAGCAGTTTCACGCTGAAAGTCGCCGAGACTCAAGAAAGACTCGTGCATGTAGTACGGATCCGCCACACAGATTTGCGAGACTTCTTCACTCTTCATGATAGAGCTCATATGTAGCGTAAAAAGGCGGACGATTGTAAAATCGAGCCGCCTTGTCAGAAATATCTCAAAGATATGGTCAAACCGCAGGAAGAACACCTCCGCGGGCTGTGTCTCGACGTAGCACTTCCCCTCAGGCACATGAGCCGCGTATGTCGGATATCCTGGATCCTTTGAGGCTAGTAGGCTTTTCTCAGTCTACAGCACATGGTCGTGCAGTCTCCTAAGATCCCCTGATAGTGCCTCTAGTGGTTTCAGCGATAGCATCGGCTCGCCCGTGAGATGGAACATGGCCGCACCTTTCACAGGTACACGCTCTTCAGAATGCATCGTCTGGCTGCTATGTGCTCTGGCTTGTTTGGAGGCAGCTATCTTCCCCGATCTCTTTCTCTCCTTTTTCTTGGGCACACCTTCTAGACCCTTCCTTAACCCCTGCCCCAGTGTTCCCGGGCTAAGTACTGTACGACCCTCGCGCCCGGATAGTTGAGCCTGTGTTGATGCGGCATCTTCAGGCATGTCCTGTGAGGATTTCATGAAGACAAACTTTTTGCAATCCATGCTACAACCTTCCTGCCCGGGCATATCATCCATATCCTCATTAGCAAGCTGATAGCCCGATTCGTCATATGGTTGACTCATCAATTCTATGTCACAGTCATACGCGTTTGTATTGAGGAAATCCATAGGGTCGACCTCCGTCTCATCGTCCATTCTCTGTTCTACAGGACAAATTACATCAGCCGACACTATTGCACCCCCTTCATCATGTCGTCCGCCGCTCTCACCCGACACTATAGGAGCTGGTAATTGCATAGGCGGGGTGGTGGTCTCCGCACATGCTTGTTGATGTGTGGTTATTGGTGTGCTCTCGGCCGGCTCCAGACGAATAAGATTCTTCGGCCATAGCAGCACCCAACCCTTGCAGCTTCCAATCCGCGGCGGGGTCTCGTCGTCTGCTCCCACATGCTGTAGTGGAGGAGGCAAATCCTCGTGCCCCAATTTCACACTGGACAAGCTAACCCTGAAGTGCCCAGCAGGGATCGGCTGGTTGTGGAACGTGGGTTGCAAGGGGTCCATTATTATCCCATTTCCCACGTCCACCATCTGGCCTTTGATCAAGTAGAGTATGGTGCACAGGGTTTCTTTCGCCTGCAAACACATATGTCTGTGGCGTAAAACATCCGAAAGGCAACAAAAATGGAATATTATATATATATATATGGTGGTGCGACATGTAATTACCGTGATGGCGTCGAGCTCAGCCAAAGACGAAGGCCCACCGAGCACGCCAGAGACTGAGGACGGGCTGCTATGAGCGGGAGCGGCTGCGAGAGGAGGCCCGGTTGTGTGGGCAAGTGATGGTGTGATGATGTTGTTGTTCATGGAGTTGCTCCCGACGAAACTGGGCAACGGGAAATCATGTACCGTCTTGTCAGGATTTTCCTTCGTCCAGTTGATGATAACTGGAACCAAGTTAGTAGCGAAATCATTTCTGCAGGCAGTTACAGTTGCATTGACTGCCTGCTGTAACAACTCATATTTGTCCTCGGCTGCTTTCTTCGCGCCCTCAGCTGCTTTTTTCTCGACCGCAAACTTCACCTCCGCGTCGATGTATGCCTGACTAAACTTCTTTCTCTGCTTTTGGCCTCCGGTCCCTCGTTGTAAAATGCCTTCCACATGGCGCCGTCTCCAGCACCGTGCACACGACCATATTGCGGCCGCTGGCCCAAAGGGAGTCCCTTAAGTTCGTTCAAGGCCCGGTTGAGAGGGGTGTCCCACTTGGGCCTCATCGGAGAAGTAGGGCTTTCGGCTGCAAGCTGGTGTTGCTTCTCTAGTAGTCTAATCAATATCCTCATGATCTGGTCCGTGTAAAAAACCTTTTTCTCCTTGTCCCACTTGTAGCGGGCCCTGATGAAGTCACGCTCCATGGGGTTGGTGAACTTCGTGAAGGGGTCTGGGAGACCCGCGGCTTCACATTCCGCGTCCTCCTTATCCCATATGGGCCTTTTACCGAGGTATCCACGGCTTCCGAGGCGATGCTTCCCCATGTTCCTTTGCTGAAGGCTCTTGAATTTCGCAGCCTTAGCCTTGGCGTCCTCGGTAGCGCAAGTGTCCTTGAACTTTTCAAACTCCTCTTCCGTAAGTGTCGGATTTTCCTCCAGAATCTTGGACAGGGGTTCCTCAGCCTCAATAGCTCGTTTCACCCTCCCTTTCCAGGAGGCCAAATCATTGCGGAACATGCCCATGGCATGATTGTTAATCTTTTTCATCTTCGGATCATCCCACGATTGTTCTATGTTATCATCCCGGTCGGGGAACTTGAATCTCTTGTGCAACTTCGTTAGGAGCAACTGCGTCAAATGTTCTTTACTCCTTAAGTCATCATCGTTGATGCTCACGCATTCCCGTAGGATGCATCCTACTTGGTTCCCATAGCACTTGCGAGGTTCTTCCAGCTCTAACGGCTCAAACTTGCCAGGTGCCATCTTTGTGATCACAAGTCGTCCAATCCCTAGTTTGTTAGGTTTTCGTATCCTCTACTGCTTATGCTTCCTCTTTTCGGTACCGGCATCGGCGCTGGTACCTTCCCCGCCGCTATCTTCCCCGCCAGTACCTTCCCCACCGGTCTCGGCGCCGCCATAGGTGCCGGCGCCATCGGTGTCGATGTCAGCGTCAGTACCATCATCGAGGCGGACCTACAAACCTTGCTTAGCAGTCAAAAAGTCGAGGTAGTCTTGTTCACCCTGATAATCCATCTCATATGCATCTTGGTTAGAAGGCCCAGTTTCTTCGTTGTTCGACATGTTTCCTATGATGAAGTGTCCTCATTTATTTCTAAAAGTATGAATAAATGAGAAATGACATAAAAAAGAAATCTATGTGCCAGCACTCGATATGACAACTATGTAGCACAAATCAAGCCTTTATTCACTGAAATTTCGGCATGACCTTTGCTAAAAAAATGGACATATCGAGCGCCTGAAATTCACTGGAACGGAAATGAATCAACATTCCGGCGTAACATAGGCCACTTGGATCATTAACCAAAACATGACATGTCCAAAACATGACATATCCACATATCACATGTCCAGTTCAAATTTGCATATAAATTCAGCTAATTTTGAAACCTATCTAAATTCATAACTAAATAGATTACCTAATTAACATAAGTAAAACCTAAGTAAATTAACCGAAGAACCCTAGCTAGCAGAGAGAGAGGGGGGGGGGGGTTACAGAGGGTGCAGGGGCGAGGAGGCAGGCCCGATGATGGCCGAGGTTGGGAGGGGAGGAAGTAGAGGAGGGAGGCGAGGGCCGACGGGTCAGGGGAGAGCGCGCCTGGGTCGGGCGCGGCGGGGTCGGGGGCGAGCGCCCCGGGGTCGGGGGCGAGCGTGCCTGGGTCGGGCGCGGCGGTGCGACGGGGCCGGGGAAGAGAGTGGGGATTTGGGGGAAAAGAGGCGGGATGAAGCAGGGGGAGTGAGAATTTTGGATTAAGTGGACGTAGCAGTAGCGCGTTTACACGAAGCGCGCTACTACTATTACGGGCAGCTATAGCGGTTTTCTACAGAAACTGCTACTACTACCTTGACTAGCTGTAGCTCTTTTTCAGTAAAGCGCTGCTGCTATAACCAGTTTCCCTTTTTCTTTTCCTCGGCACTGAACGAAGGGGAGGCGATATATATTGCATCATTTGACGGTTAAATATGTATGCAAAATAGGAACGTATATATTACATCATTGGACCCTTGCATAATAATGGCTAAGTGTGTATACAAAATAGGAACATATATATATTACATCATTGGACCCATGCATAATAATGGCTAAGTGTGTATACAAAATAGGAACATATATATATATATATTACATCATTTGACCGATTCCTCAGCGCTAAAGTTTTCATTTTTGAGTCAGCTTCTTTCCCTTCTTGTTTGTCAAAGAATAATTGAGTCCCTCATTGTGAATTTGCCTTTTCCATGGAGTACGATTTTTCTTTGGTAATGTAGTATTGATTCTTCTTTTGACGTATACTTCATCATCATCGTCATCTTCCCTCATTGGGTTGCCGTACTGATCATAGTCTTCCTCGTTGGCGACTCCATCCATTCCAATGATGTTTCTTTTTTCCTTTCCTCACAACAACGCGACTGGGATTGCATGGGTCGGGTATGAAGAAGCATTGTTTCACGTGCTTAGCGTGTACCCATGGCTCGTTTTTTGCGATAGCGTTCACGGTAGCGCTCTTGGCGGCGGGTATAGTCATGGTAGTGAAAATCCGGCTTTCTCTTTCGACATTCTTAGCCCATCTGACACGGAACATCGTCGTGTTCTGGAGTCCAGAGTAGTCAAGCTCCCAGATCTCCTCGACCCTTCCATAAAATCATTCAGTTGCGCCGTTGTTGCTGCCGGTCATGCATTCCATCATCACCCCTGAGTTCTGATCATCACTGTCCATATCTTTGGCCTCCGTGTAGAACGTGTATCCATTGATATCATATGCCTGATAGGTTACGAGGTTGGGTGAGGGGCCATGTGCTAAGGCGTATATGAGCAATCCGTCCTTAGAGCCCTCCTCCGGGGGATTAGCAATAATATGCTCTTTGAACCAATGCAGGAAAGTGGAGTTGTGCTCTCTAGTAACTTCGGCGTCCGTCCTGCATACCCCCCGGTCACGATACTTCTTTGCGATAATTTCTTTGTGCAGTGCCACGAAAGGATCTACCTCGTCTAGGTGTTGTAGCACTACCAAGTTTGCTCTGTCAAAGTCACTGCGTCGATCTGAGTATGCCACGTGCAGTTCCCTGCGACCATTGCAGTGACCTTCTCCTTCGAGCCTCCCATCGTTCTTGTTAACGGGCAAACCAACACTAACACCAGGCGGCTGGTCTGCGCCATATAGAAAATTCTCACAGAAAGAGATGCACTCTTGTGTCAAATAGCCCTGGACGATGCTTCCATTCGGACGGGACATGTTATGAACGAATCCTTTGATGATCCCATTCATCCTCTCAAACGGCATCATGTTGTGCAGGAATGATGGCCCTAGGTCTATTATGTCATCCACAATATGGACACACAGATGCACCATCACGTCAAAGAACGCGGGCGGGAAGTACATCTCAAGCTCATTCAGTATCTCAACGATCTCTTCCTGTAGCCTTCGGAGCTGCTTCACACTGATCGACTTTCGAGAGATGACGTCGAAAAAGTTGCAGAGACCAATAAGCGTCTCACGGACGTGCTTGTCCATTATCCCTCTAAGGGCAACAGGTAGTATCTGCGTCATCATCACATGACAGTCATGAGACTTCATCCCGCTGAACCTTTTCTTGTCCGTGTCTAGATATCTACTTATCTTGCCACAGTAACCGGAACTAACTTTGACTCCGGTAAGGCACTTAAAGAATTGATTGATCTCAGCCTGACTTACGGTGAAGCAAGAAGGGGGGCAATAATCCTCATTCTTTATTTTCTTGCCCTTCTTCTCCCACGCCTCTGTCTCTGTGTCTCTCTCGTCTGACATTTTACGGGGCGGCATGTGCAGATCTTCCCTGATTTTCAAATCTTGCAAGTCTTCTCTTGCGTTCGGCCCATCCTTGGTCTTATCCAGCATGTTCATCAGTGTTGCGAGCAAGCTCTCAAGGACATTCTTACAGATATGCATTTGATCAAGGCAATGAGGTGTATCGAGTTTGTGCCAGTACTCCAAGTCCCAGAACACAGACCTCGTCTTCCATACCTTCAGCAGCGGCTCCGGCGCCTTTTTCATCGTCTTTCCCGGCGCGGGGCACTCCTTCCAGTTTTTCAACAGCTCATCAATTTCGGCACCGCTCCGCTTACGTGGAGGTCCTCGATGCTCAGCGTGACCATTGAATAGATCTCCACGGTTTCTCCACGGGTCGTCTTGTTCGAGCCATCTTCGATGCGCCATGTACACGATTTTCCCAGACCCGCCAACTTTCCTTGACGTTAGCTGCTGAGACGTCGTATCATCCATGCACCGCGTGCATCCGCAATATCCATGGCACACCTGGCCTGCCACATATTCGTAGCCGAGATAGTCGTGCACTGTCGTGATCAGCGCGGCTCTCATGTTGAAATACTCGCCTTTGCTGGCGTCCCATGTCTTGGCCGGTGTTTTCCATAACGTGTCTAACTCCTCCTGAAGTAGCCCCAGATACAAATTAATATTATTTCCTGGTTGTTTCGGCCCTTGAATAAGCATGCTCATGTGAATGTACTTCGATTTCATGCACAACCAGGGGGGGTTGTACATCCATACAAAGACGGGCCTTGTGCTATGGTTGGTGCTCTGGTTGCCAAACGGATTCATGCCATCGGTACACGCGCCGAGCACGATGTTCCTTGCATCACATTCAAAATACCGATAGAAACTGTTCAACGCTCTCCACTGGCTTCCATCCTTGACGTGTCTCAGCTTCGGATCATCTCCATCGTCGGGCTTCTTCCTCTCCGCGTGCCAGCACATTAGCTTTGCTTCCTTGGGATCTACAAAATACCTCTGGAGACAAGGAGTGATCGGTAAGTACCATACCACTTTCTGGGGACATTTCTTCCCGGCCTTCTTGTATCGAGAAGCATTGCACACCGGACAACTTGTTTTTTCTGCGTGATCCTTTCGATAAATTATGCAATCGTTGATGCATGCATGGTATCTAACGTGTGGCAGATCACGAGGGCACATGATCTTCTTGTCCTCATCAACACTACTAGGACATAGATTACCCTCGGGAAGAACATCCTTTAGGTACTTGAGATGCTCATCGAGGCTAGTGTCAGTCCATTTGTTTTTAGCCTTCGTCTTCAGGAGTTGGATTGTGAAACTCAAGCGGGTCACCTCAGGATTGCAACCATCATACAATGGAGTATTTGAGTCTACTACCAGTTGCTCCAGCTTAGCCTCCTCTCTAGAAGCAGCTCTCTCAGTACTCGTCTCCTTGCGAAGCAATGCTTGAACATGAGGGTCCCGCATGATTGAACTTAGTACCGACGAACTCTGCTGCGTGGAGTCCATGTCGTTCTCTCCGCCGCCATATCCGGCCCCTTCTCCGCCGCCATGTCCGACCTCTTCCCCGCCGCCATTATCGATCATCTCTTCGTCTTGCCCCGTGTCATCATTGCCTGCCCCGTCGGCATCCTCAACATCATCATCCTCATCTTCAATTATCCATCGAGTATAGCCATCCATGAAACCAGTCATGAGCAGGTGTGCTTCGACACGACCATCATCATGGGGGTCAAGCCAAACTATTCCTTTGCATTTTTGACACGGACATAAAACCTCTGTCAGGTTATTTTCCTTCATGTCCTGCACCGCCGACCGCAACCACCTGTCCACCATCGTTCCACTGACCATCGTCAACTCTGCATGGTAATAATAAACAAATTGATTATAAAAATGTGTGCATTCATCAAAGTCATACAAAAATTCGGCATGACCTTCCTTAAAAATAGGACATATATAGATCTAGAGTTTGCCCGGAATTTGCAGAAACGGAAATAAATCGACATTTTGGCAAAACATAGGCAACTCAAAAGCACAATTTCGCGTCAACTCATGCCACACACAATTTCCATAAACATATCACACACACATAAACATATTTCCATTTTGCAAAAGCATGAAATATTAATCACACCTCTATCTCGAGATCGAGCACACGGTGGAGATGATGATGTAGGGAGGTCAAAAGTGCACAAAGCTCTTCTTGACAAAGAAAGATCTAGTTAGGGGGCAAATAGTTCACTTAACTAAATGCTACATCTACCTAGCTAGCTAATTTGGGAGGAGACAACTTCAACTAGTGGAGGGGGAGGAAAAAGAGAAAGGAGATGAATTAATGGAGGTGGTGTAGTTACAGCTAGGAGTAATGAAGAGAGAGAAAGGTAGGTAGAAGAGGGAGAGTAATGGGGGAGAAGTATTGAGGAAGAAGAAGAGTGAGAGAGGGAGGATGTGGGAGGTAGGGGAAAGGGAGGAGAGGAGATGGGGAGGGGGAGGTGGAAAAAGGTGGTGGGTGTTGCGTCTTAGCAGTAGCGCGGGAGCAAAAGCGGGCTGCTGCTAAGAGCATAGCAGCAGCGCGCTTTCCTGTCACGCGCTACTGCTAAACGGGCCAACCCTGTGCACAATTTCAAAATTAGCAGCAACGAAGTGACAAAAAAGCGCGCTACTACTATGGCATTAGGAGCAGCGCGCTTCCTGACGCCGCGCTACTGGTAAACTTATGTCATTGTGTACTGTCGGTGGATTTTTGTAGCAGCGCGGTTTAAGCATCATGCGCTACTGCTAAGTTTGCACCAGTAGCGAGCTTTCCATAACCGCGCTGCTATTATTTAGCAACAGCGCCTCTTTTTATGCCGCGCTGCTGCTAAGATTCTGTGTATAAGGTTTTCCCTAGTAGTGATAAGTAGTCATGTGAATTTGGTATTCGTTCAATATTTTGATGAGATGTATGTTGTCTTTCCTCTAGTGGTGTCATGTGAACATTGACTACATGACACTTCACCATTGTTTGTGCCTAGGGGAAGGCATTGGGAAGTAATAAGTAGATGATGGGTTGCTATAGTGACAGAAGCATAAACCCTAGTTTATGCATTGCTTCGTAAGGGGTTGATTTGGATCCATATGTTTCATGCTATGGTTAGGTTTACCTTAAAACTTCTGTTGTAGTTGCAGATGCTTGAAATAGGGGTTACTCATAAGTGGGATGCTTGTCCAAGGAAGGACAGTACCCAAGCACCGGTCCACCCACATATGAAATTATCAAAGTACCGAACACGAATCATATGAGCGTGATGAAAACTAGCTTGACGATAATTCCCATGTGTCCTCGGGAGCGCTTTCCTTTATATAAGAGTTTTTCCAGGCTTGTCCTTTGCTACAAAAAGGATTGGGCCATCTTGCTACACCTTATTTACTTTTATTACTTGTTACCCATTACAAATTACCTTATCAGAAAACTATCTGTTACCGATAATTTCAGTGCTTGCAGAGAATACCTTGCAGAAAACCGCTTATCATTTCCTTCTACTCCTCATTGGGTTCGACACTCTTACTTATCGAAAAGGCTACGATAGATTCCCTACACTTGTGGGTCATCACTTCATCACTAGGAGCTCTCGAGTGGATATCCTCCTTTTTGGCTAAGGAGCCAGTGGCAACACAATTGTTCAGCTCTTCCTCGGTAATCCGGGATTTGACCCAATTGCAAGAAGTATATGTCTTAGCCATTTTGGAAAAAATATTATGCCGGTTTAAATTCACACAGTTAAGACGGCTTACGGTTAAAGGATAATCAATAATGAAGCACGATTAGGTATTAAGCCGGAGCTTGATATTACAAGATTACCAAGGAACTATTGGCGGCTTAAGTGGGGACTAATGATACCTGGCGAGTTACTATTTTTGAGTTAAGCCGCTTATACCGATGATGAGAGAGCAGATCTACGGATGAAGAAAAATGGCTAAGTGTTCAGAAAAATAGTTTTCACAGATTGATGCTATAATTTCAGATCTAGTGCGCTTCAGTTAAATACAAAAAATATTCAGACCTGAAAGTATTAGTACTCGAGCAGTTCACGGGTACAGATCGATTTTTATCTAAGAAGGAGATATTCTAAATAATAAGAGGGATTGCTAGGATTGTCATGGTGTAGGAGGAGTACCAAGTGCGAATCAAAAATCCTACAGCCAAGAGCAAGGATGAACTTTGATGAACTTCATTGAAACCCTAACGGATCTATGAGGAGAGGAAGAAGAAGAACTAACCAGGGCTGTTGAGCGGCAGAGGTGCGCGGATGAGATCTGGTCTGAATAGGTTGATGCAACGGCCACTGTCGGAGCAGATGCGAAGGTTCACGGCGCTGGCGGAGCTCGTGTGCTAGGGCGTCGCGAGGAAGAAGACAAGACGAAGAGGCACGGGGGGGGGGGGGGTGAAAGAGATTCCCGGCCCTACTTATAAGGAAAATGGATAAGTGACAAGCGCGGGAATCAAGGAGGCAAAAAAACGGATATGTAGTAGTGCAGACGCCTTGATTTTCTGAGATTCATTAAAAATGAGGAGATACATTAAAGATTTTGGCTTTGTGTAAAATTAATGACAGGTGATGTCACGGCGGGTTACCGTGATCCCAGAGGATAACATCATGGTGAGTTACAAATTTTCGCAAAGGTAATGGAGAAGGAATTTTTCTAAGTGTTGAAGATTGAAGTGAACAAGTTCAAATCAACCTGGGGCATAATGTTGGGGATATAGCTATTGAGTTAACCGTTGGGATCTACGGTAGGGTGCGTCAACTGCAAATTAAAATTCCTACACGCAGATCAACCAAGAACATGCTACGGGAGATGGATCATAGTTCGTTACCACTAGACGCGCAGTGCCGTCCAGCGGAAGAAGAGTTGGGGCAGCGCGTCCGTGTGGATCGTCTCCTCCTCGTCCGATCTCCCTCGAACAGCCGGTCGTCGGTTCCCACGTACAGGTTCGCCGGAGCGGCGCAAGTGCACCGCCTCTAACGGTATCCGCGCATGCAGGAGCAACGTCGTGCGGCGGACTGCTAGGTCCAATCACACAACCGGCAGCGAGTGGAGGTGTCTATTTGCAACACATGCAAACCCTAGTGACAATGCCGAAGCGATCCGCTGCATGAATGTGCCGCATCCCACTTTATATAGGCGTCCGTCATGGGCTCAACACTTGGGCCCCGCACGGACCCTAAAGCCCATAAGTCTACTCGGCCATAATCTGAATACAGCTCGGATCACATCCGACCAGTGTCCTCGGATCCAAACTCATAGGTTCCTTCCCTTAACCGCACGACCCCTTAGGTTCAAGCCAGCTTGGTCGCAATTCGGATCACCTCCGAACTTCATAGTTGGTAGCGGCCTCTAGCAAGGCATGCCGAACACCAAACAGACTATGAAGCTGGTTAGGCGAACCTGTACATCACACTTCCATTCCTTTTGCCACAAGATATATGTTGTTGGGCTCAAGGCGAGTCTGTCATCCTTGTGCTAGCCCGACCTCTTTCTCGTTCCAGTGATGTCGACCACAAACTGGATTATCTCATAATCCTTGTCGCATGGCCATGCTTATCCTGGTTGGATCACATGAGGGCCCCAGAGTATATCTCTCCTGATCGGAGGGGCAAATCCCATCTTGCTCGACCACGTCTCGCGGCATGGTTCTGGACAAACCCGAAACCTACCTTTATAACTACCCAGTTACGGAGTAGAGTTTGGTTAGCCCAGAGCAAGTCTGTCACCATCTCGAGTGCATGTGTCATCTCAGGTCTTAGGACATAGAACATATGTTGTACTCGAGACTCACAAATGACATATCTCTGCGTCTCATAGTTGGGTCTGTCCAACTCAGACCTTATCTCGACTCGGATCTGACTATGTCGAATCCGACCAGATCCTTCCATGTCCATATTATCCGGTTAGCATCCAATGCTCCATGACTAGTGAGACCAAGCCATCAATCGTGTCATATGCTAGTCTAGTTAGCTGCGCGTCCACACAGCCCTTTCGACTAGGGACCTTTTAGGACAGTCATCATACAATGCATAGTCTCACAAACAAGTCACGTACTTGCTGATACACATCATTGATAATGTCCAAGGACTATCTTTATTCATAAACACATAGGAAATATCATCATACATGATTGCCTCTAGGGCATATCTCCAACAGTCTCCCACTTGCACTAGAGTCAATCAAATAGACATCGAATGCCCATAGCTCTAATGTGCTCCTCATGCTTGGGTTGTGGAAGCGGCTTAGTCAACGGACCCGCAACATTTGCATCCGTGTGAATTTTGCATAACTCTACATCACCACTCTTTACGATCTTTCGTATCAGGTGATATTTCCGATCTATGTGTCTGACCTTGTGGTGATTCCTCGGCTCCTTGGCTTGTGCGATGGCACTAGAATTATCACAATAAAGGTCCAACGGTTTTACCGAGGCTGGGAAAATATCAAGATCATCTAGAAAGTTCCGGATCCAAACACCTTCCTTTGGAGCTTCACAAGCCGCAATGTATTCGGCTTCTATAGTAGAATCGGCCACCGTATCTTCCTTCGAACTCATCCAGCTCACTGCTCCTCCGTTCATGACGTACACGAATCCGGACTGTGATAGACAATCATCTCTGTCGGTTTGGAAACTAGCATCGGCGTAACCCCTTACGACAAGCTCTTCCTCACCTCCATAAACTAGGAACATCCCTTTAGTCCTTTTCAGGTACTTCAAAATAGTCTTTACCGCTGCCCAGTGACTCTCACCTGGATTGGCCTGGTATCTACTTGTTAGGCTTATTGCAAAAGCAACATCGGGCCGTGTACATATCATGGCATACATGATGGATCCGATTTCCGAGGCATACGGAATCCTACTCATCCTACTTCTCTCATCAGATGTCGAAGGACTCTGAGTCTCGCTTAGCCTTATACCATGTGAGAGTGGCAAGAACCCTTTCTTTGCCTCACTCATGTTGAACCATTTCAACACTTTATCTATGTACGTGATTGGGCTTAAGCCGAGCAGCCTGCTTGATCTATCTCTATAGATCTTAATGCCTAAAATGTACATTGCCTCACCAAGGTCCTTCATCGAAAACTTGCCATTCAATGACTCCTTGACCGAGTTCAGCATCGAAATATCATTTCCGATCAGTAGTATGTCATCCACATACAAGATCAAAAACATTATCGAGCTCCCATTTAACTTCTTGTATAAACAAGAGTCCTCTTCGCTTTTGATGAAGCCGAAACTAGTGACGACCTCATCAAAACGAATGTTCCAGCTCCGAGATGCTTGCCTCAACCCATAAATGGATCTCTTGAGCTTGCATACCTTACTAGTGCTAGTCAGATCGACAAAACCCTCGGGCTGTATCATATACACGTCCTTGGTTAAATTTCTATGAAGGAAAGCCGTCTTGACATCCATCTTCCATATCTCGTAATCGAAATATGCAGCTATAGCTAGTACGATCCTCACCGACTTCAGCATCGCTACCGACGAGTAAGTATTGTCGTAGTCAATTCCTTGAACATGTCCATAACCCTTAGTGACAAGCCGAGCTTTGTGGATCTGAACATTTCCATCCACATAGGTTTTCTTCTTAAAGACCCATTTGCAACCAATGGCTGTTATGCCAGGCGGCGGATCAACCAAGTCCCAGACTTGATTCTCATCCATGGACTTTAACTCGGATCTCATGGCCTCTATCCATGCCTCGGAATCTGGGCTCACCATCGCGTCCGCATACGTGGCCGGCTCGTCACTTTCTAGCAACAATATATCAGGCACTCCACTCAATCCTTCCGACCTCCATGGTTCCGGTGCCGCTTCCACTATGGGTTCCCTGACTGACTCCGGTATGATCTCATCACCAACCGAGCCGTCCCCGAGTGGTCCTCGAATTTCTTTGAGTTAGACCGCCCTCCCACTGGCCTCCCGACTGAGAAACTCTTTCTCAAGGAAAACTCCGTTCCGAGCAACAAACACTTTGTTCTCTTCCCAGTTGTAGAAGCTATATCCCAAGGTTTCCCTCGGATATCCCACGAATATGCATTTATCCGACTTGGGTGTAAGCTTGTCTGACATAAGTTTCTTGACAAATGCTTCACAACCCTAAATCTTTAGAAAATACAAACTAGGACTCTTCCCGGTCCACATCTCATGTGGTGTCTTGTCTACGGATTTTGATGGTACCCTGTTAAGTGTGAAAGCTGCAGTTTCTAGAGCGTATCCCCAGAATGAAAAGGGTAAATCCGATTTGCTCATCATAGATCGAACCATGTCCAACAAGGTACAATTCCTCCGTTCCGATACACCATTTCTCTGGCGTACCCGGAGGTGTGAGCTGAGGTACTATACCTCTGCTTTTCAGATGATCATCAAACTCCTGGCTCATGTACTCACCTCCACGATCAGATCATAGAACTTCTATAGTCTTGCCAAGCCAATTCTCAACCTCGTTTTGAAACTCTTTGAACTTTTCAAAAGTTTCCAACTTGTGCCTCATCAAATAGATATATCCATATCTACTCAACTCGTTGATAAAAGCCACGAAGTACTGATAGCCACCTCTGGCAGTTGTGCTCATTGGTCCACACACATCACTGTGTATCAGTTCCAACAGCTCGGATGCCCTCTCAGAACTCTTTGCGAAAGAAGACTTAGTCATCTTGTCGAGCAAGCATGATTCACATGTCTCGAACGACCCAAAGTCGGTCAAAGTTAGGAGTCCATCATCATGTAGCTTCTTCATGCGTTTCAGACTAATGTGTCCAAGCCGGCAATGCTAGAAGTATGTTGGATTTATCTCATTAGGCGTATGCCTCTTGACATTCACGTTATACACCGGTTCATGTTCTAGATTCAATATAAATAACCCATCAACAATGCGTGCATAGCCGTGGAACATACCATTCAAATAAATCGAACAACCATTGTCCTTTAAATTGAATTCATAACCCTGACTCATCAAGCATGAGGCAGAAATAATGTTCTGACTAAGTGCAGGAATGTAATAACAATTATTCAATTCCAAAATAAATCCAGAAGGAAGCTGGAGCTGCATCATGCCGACCTCCAACAAAACAACTGTCACTACAAAAAAAAGACACATCCGTGACATTTTGGGCCGAATGAATTTTTTTCTGTCATACATATGACACTTCTATGACGGTAATTGTGACAAAACCCGGTATCATCATAGATGTGGTGGGCTCCTACTTCTATGACAAAAAGTCATGACAGAAAATGTGCTTTTCGTCCTGGGTGGGCCGGAGACGCAGTTGCATGACATTCTTTGGGCCGTCCATGACGGAAAAAACCGTGGTAGAATCGAGGGGGAGGAAAATTTCGGGGAGTTCGCGGTTACGGTGGGAGGTCAGGGGCCGAGCGATGCGCGTTTCTCTCGTACACGTACGCGCGTGTGTGCGAGGCGTTGGCTCTAACTGAACCCTAGCGAGGCGTTGGGCTCTAACTGAACCCGAGCGATTGCACTGCAGGCTACGTATTACTGAACCCAAGCGATCGATCGATGGCTGTTAACTGAACCCGATCGAGCGATTCCTTCGCTACTACCTTTGGATGAACAGGACCCCGTGGTGTGGAGGGCTGGATGAATAGTAGACGGTGGAGGGGTGCCCGTGGAGGGGTGGTTGAACAGGACCCTATGGTGTGGAGGGCTGGATGAACAATAGACGGTGGAGGGGTGCCCGTGGAGGGGTGGTTGAACAGTAGCCGGTGGAGTAGCGCGCGGTGGAGGCTGGATGAACAGGAGCCCGTGGATGCTGGAGGAGGTCGACGGTAGCCCGTGGAGGCTGGAGGAGGTCGACGGTGGAGATGAAAAGTATCCCCTGGAGTCCTGTTTTGCGGTACGCCACACCCCTCCCGATGAACAGGACCCCTGTTTTGACCGTAGGAGGTCCGTTTCGTCCATTTTGCGGAATGCCACACCCCTTCCCGATCAATAGGACCCTCGTTTCGACCATAGGAGGTCCATTTCGTCTGTTTTGCGGTACACCACACCCCTCCCGATCAACATGACCCTCGTTTCGACCGTAGGAGGTCCGTTTCCTCCATTTTGCGGTACGCCACACCCCTCCCGATCAACAGGACACCGTTCCGAACATAGGAGGTCCGTTTCCTTCGTTTTGCGGTACGCCAAGCCTCATTTCCATCGCCTGTTCCGTCCAAGCCCTCCCGCTGAACACGAGCACACATTCCGTTCCGACCCAGCCGGTTGGCTCCCACGCGTTCCGTTGCCTCCCGATGAACACGACGCATTCCGTTGCCTCCCGATGAACACGACGCATTCCGTTTCCTCCCCATGAACACGACACATTCCGTTGCGTCCCCATGAACACGACGACGACGCTGTTTCTCTATTCCGACCTAGCCATGTACATGAGCCCTGGCCGTACGTATGCGCGAGTAGGCGTTCGAGACCCCGCTGTATGTACACATACGTGGCCGTATTTTCTTTCTTGCACCCTGGCCGCTGTATGTACGTGTACATGCTACGTGCGTGCCTCTACTACAACACGTGCGCGCCTCTACATCCACCAGTATATATGTACGTACACGTTCGCGACCAGAATGACAACGCTATGTACGCTTTGACCAGGTGCGTCCCGACTATCAGGCACTTCCTTGCGTGCGAAGATGTAGCTGGTGGGTCCCAACAATCAGGGAGGAAACATTTTTTTCGCGAAATACGGTGGCCCATCTGGTGGGTCCCCGCTGTCAGGTGGAGGAATAATTATTTTGCACGTAATAAGGAGGCACTTCCTTGCTGTGGCCGTGGACCCAGCTGTCAGCCTCTCCATGTACAGTCCACGTCCGATGGAAGCCGTTCCTTGACCACGTTGACCACGCCGCGCCGAGAGCACCAGGGCGGTGGACGACGCGCGAGGCATAGGAAGGGGACGACACGGAGCCAGGGAAGACGCGACAGTGGATGCCCACACGAAGAGGAGTACGAGGGTTCACTGGTTCGCTGCGGTCTGAGGCTGCCGTCGCCGCAGAATAACAGGGGGTGTGGGTGAGTAGAGGGATGGCCTGGCCAGCGGTGGGAGTAGTAGGGGGCGGTGAGGCCTCCGCCGCATCGCAGCCGGCCACGGGAGGCAGGAGCACGAGGCACGACCGACGCTGGTTTGGGCGGCTGGAGCAAGAAGACCAGAGGTTGAAGAAGCACTACGGCCGTTAGATGGACATCGTACGGTCACTGGAGCTAGAATTGTGCATATTGACTAAGTTGACAAAGCCCCCCATCCCCGTCAACTTAGTAGGCCCACAAGTCAGCGTGCCACTATACTGGGTCCCAGCTAACAAGGGGAGTATTCATTTTTTTGTGCGTGATAAGGAGGCACTTCTTTGCGTGCGAAGATATAGCTGGTGGGTCCGAGCTGTCAGCGGCGGTAATGTTTTTTTCGCGAAATACAGAGGCCCTTTTGGTGGGTCCTTGATCTCAGGTGGAGGAATAATTATTTTGCGCGTAATAAGGAGGCATTTCCTTGCGTGCGGACGTGGACCCAGCTGTCGGCCTCTCCACGTACAGTCCACTTCATATGCATGTCGGTCATTGACCACGTTGAAGAGGCCGCGCCGAGAGCACCAGGGCGGTGGACGACGGCGAGGCCTAGGAAGGGAACAACATGGAGGTAGGGAAGACGCGGCAGTTGTTTCCTATGCGGAGGGGAGTACGACTGTACGAGGGTTTACTGGTTCGTCTGCCCTCGCTGGAGAATAACAGCAGGTGTGGGTGAGTAGAGGGATGGCTAGGCCAGCGATGGGAGTACGGTGGGGCGGTGAGGCCTGCGCAGTAGCAGAGTCGGCCGCGGGGAGGAGGGAGTAGGCAGTCCCGCCGACGCTTGTTTGAGCGGCTGGAGCAGGAAGAGCAGAGATTGAAGAAGCATGACAGCCGTTGGATGGCCATCCAATAGTCCCTGCTTGTGCATCAACCTATTTTTAGGAAAGCCTCAAATCTGTGGAAAACAGCATACAACCCATCTGCCATTATTTCTAATAATTTATAGCCCATTTGCTAATTATTAAGGTTTTTTTGGAGACCATATTCTTTTTGTTAGCATTACAGCCCATATTGTGGCCACGGTTAAAAAATTATACGAAATTTTGCATATTTCGGTGTGGTTCGAACTGTTTTTAATCCCGAAATTTCGACTCACATTCAAACTAATTTTAAAAATAAATGTATATCAATATAAAATCCAACAAATTCTCCACGGATAAAAATTAATGTAATTTAAAATCTCGAAATGAAAAAAAAGATATTTGAAACTAATTGCCCGTTTGATGTGTTTTAAAAATGTACAACCCATTTCTCATTACTGATGGGCGATTTTCTCGGCCAGCCGAATGAAAGCTCTCCTCATCTTGAAAGATTTGTAGCCCAACAGGCCTGACAAAGTGACTTACTTGGCAAATCACAGAAAAACTGGGCTGTGGCCATGGACCCAGCTGTCAGCCTCTCCACGTACAGTACTCTTCCGATGGAATGTCGTTGACCACGCCGTGCCGAGAGCACCAAGGTGGTGGATGATGGCGAGGCCTAGGAAGGGGACGACGTGGAGCCGGGGAAGACGTGGCAGTGGATGCCCACGCGAAGAGGAGTACGAGGGTTCACTGGTTTGGCTGTGGTGTGAGGCTGCCGTCGCCGCAGGGCCTGGTTAGCGGTGAGAGTAGTAGGGGGCGATGAGGCCTCAACGACAGCACAGCCGGCCACTGGAGGCAGGAGCAGGCGATCTCCCCGGCGCTGGTTTGGGCGGCTGGTGCAAGAAGAGCAACGATTGAAGAAGCAGCAGGACCGTTCGATTCAAATCCAACGGTTACTGCTGCTAGAATCGTTTGTTGACTAAGTTGACAAGCCCTGCATACGCGTCAACTTAGTAGGCCCACAGGTCAGCCTCCCAACCGGTGCGCCCTAGATGTCAGTGGGAGGAATCATTTTTTCGCATAATAAGGAGGCAGTTGATTGCGTGCGGCCAGGCCAGCGGAGGGAGTAGGGTGGGCCGAGGAAGCCCGCGCGGCATCACAGCGGGCCACAAGAGGAGGGAGCAGGCAGTCCCGCCGGCGCTAGTTTAGGCGGCTGGAGCAGGAAGATCAGAGATTGAAGAAGCACATCGGCCGTTGGATGGACATCCAACAGTCACTGCTGCTAGAATCGTGTGTTCACTGACAAAGCCTTGCGTAAACAAGTCAGCCTCGAAATTTGTGGCGTGTACAACCCATTTGCTATTATTTTTATAATTTTTACTCATTTTCTAATTCATATGGAATTTATTGCAGCCCGTTTTCCATTTTTAGAATTGCTGGCCATTTTCTGGTCAGTACCAGGGTCAAAAAATTATCTAAATATGTGGGAAATTTTGAAAATTCGCAATTTTTTGCTAGGGAATGAAATATTCTTAATCCAAAAATTAATAGCCATACTAAAACAAATTTAAAAATAAATTAGTACTATGTCATGTTAAATCCAATGAAAATACGTATAAGATATCAGTGAAGAACAAAAACAAAAAAAGAAACTTATATCCCATTTGCTATAATTTTTTTGGAATTTTCAACCCCTTTTGATATTACTTTTAACAGACATTGACCATACTCTTAAGCCAGGCCGGAATGCATCCCTCCTCATCTTGAAAGATTTGCAGCCTAGTAATTCGGAGAAAACAAATAGGCCTAGCTTGGGTATTCTTCAAAAAGAAATACTGGGCTACCTATTTTCCCAAAGAACTGGTGCATGAGCATTTAGCTTTATTTACTTATTTATGTTTAGGGGACCATGAGCATGGACCTGGGCCAGATTCATGTGAGAGCCTCCCTTCCAGTTAATTATGGGCTTCTCTATTGGGCCTTCATCAGTGGGCTACATGTTATCAACAAGTGGAAAATGTGTTCCGTATGAAAAATAGTATGCTCTACGTACGGTACGGGGCACTAAAGGATCGAACCGTGCAACGACTTCCAAAACATTGTGTTTGTTGTTCTAACAACACATTTATTCAACCAACAGACGAAATATACTACTGATTGTACATTGAAAATAGCAGCAGCAACAACCAGGGCTGGGGGTGCAACAGAAGCAGTAAGCAGGGTAGAAGAGTGAAGACGCAGCTCTCTCTTCCAAACCAAACATCAGTCATCATTACAAAAGGGCTACCAAAAAAAGAACAAGTGTATGCATCAAAATAAATAAAGATCCTACTACACCAAGTGTACGCATCTAACTAACTGGCTCAGTTAGACGTTACTATTTATTAAGCTGTGGAGATTGGCTGACGGCTTGAACCAGATGGGTGCCTGACGGGGGAAACTCCAGCCAGCAGGTCGAAGTTTGATACTTGCGACCCTCTCTCCTACTTTGGGCTGCAGAGCGTGGCGGCACATATCAGGGTATGGTGCATGCAGAGATGCATGGTACGCTGTGTACACACAGTTTTGCTTGATGAACGAAACCGCGCTGCCATCATGATCCTTGCCGTCGGTTATCTCCTGGTTAATCGGATAATTCAGTCCGACAAACAGAGAGCGTGTACCAAGGCTACTTACCAGCTGTCAGGACCGGTTTTCCAATAAAACATTTATTGAAAAACCGACCATTATATCAGACCAGTATAGAAGAATCCTCCTTACTGGTAGACAAATCCTTGATACAGAAATCCAGAAGTACTAAATATTATACAAGGTTGAGCTGAGGCTGCTCAACAATTTTATTACAAGCACGCCAATATTATACATAAA
The DNA here is from genome assembly GCF_003073215.2 of Triticum urartu. Taxonomy (NCBI): domain Eukaryota; kingdom Viridiplantae; phylum Streptophyta; class Magnoliopsida; order Poales; family Poaceae; genus Triticum; species Triticum urartu. The sequence continues at coordinate 126,733,009 of NC_053024.1, read as the reverse complement.
GGCGGATATGACACAAAGGGGTATGGTGGCATAACTACTGACTCGTAATAAAAGTGGTGGTGGATATGTCACAGTGAAGTGGGTGACATGACTCCAAAATCATACAGCTCATCAAGCGCCGGAGTGAGGCTTGATGATTTTATTAGGGTAGCGGAAGTGTATATAATACAAGTGACCAACTCCAGGATCGCACCGGACTGACTGGGACTCCTCTAGGCGTCGGACTCACTATCGTACTCTTCATCCATAAGATCGCCTTCGACAACATCTGGCCAAATCAACAAGCCAGGTGAGTACTTTGAATGTACTCGCAAGACAGTTTGGACATAAGATATAACAAATGCAAACATTATGCAGATGAGCAGATTAGTAATGCACACTCAGGTAATACATTTGCACTACATGATAAATGAAGCGAAGTTAGGCGGTTGTCCTCCTGAAATCCCAATAAAATAGCTGAAGACCGATCGGGTGTCTCAAGCGATGCCTCGAAAGGAAAAATGAATTAACATGCTGCAATCGGGCGTCAGGGCGACACCACATAAAGGGCTTATATTGAAACGTAAATGACAGTGCGTGCCACAGTCGGACGTCTAAGCGACATCTCGAAAAGGGCTTATAATGAAAGTAAATAACAGGGATGCCACAGTCGGACGTCTGAGCGACATCACATAAACGGCTTATATCAGAGGTAAATAACAAGAATGCCACAGTCGGACGTCTGAGAGATATTACATAAAGGGCTTATATAGCAAGTAAAAAACAAGAATGCCACAGTCGGACGTCTGAGCAACATCACATAAAGGGCTTATATCGAAAGTAAATAACAAGAATGCCACAGTCGGACGTCTGAGCGACATCACATAAAGGGCTTATATCGAAAGTAAATAACAAGAATGCCACTGTCGGACGTCTGAGCGTCATCACATAAAGGGCTTATATTTCGTCATTCGAATTCAAGTAGCTCATGAAAGTAACATCATCCCCAAAGGGATAATCGGTACATAAAAAAATAAACTGGTTAGTCCATCCATAGGAATAATATTCAGCCGGGTTTACCATCCATCCTTATTCTCCGGAGACTGTCACTGGGACGTACACTGAGACTGCTACTGAGTCTGACACTAATATGTTGATCAAAGTCCTTGACCATAGATATGGTTACTCAACCAGTTTTGACTCTGTAGAGTTTGTACTCTTTACCCACAGCCAACGGATTTCAGTAGTCACAAAGGACGAGTTCCTTTTACGGTATTTTAGAAGAAACACATCTAACCAGTACACACCCATTCCACATTCTGCTGCCAGGAATCACCCTAGGCAACGTTCAAGAAAAACTCTGAGACGGGGAGGCTAGAACCTCGAATAGCATGGGATCAAATTTATATTCGCGCGCTCTAAGGGGTGCCCCCCTCTCGGTCCCAACCGGAAACACCCATGCCCCCTGACTGGATGACGGGCTTTAATCCAGGGCCATGGAACCCTCATCACGGCCCCTCTATTTGGTGTGTACAAGGAAAGAGGTTTGCCACTGACTAGACCGCACTCTTTGCAGAAGACATGTGGGAGCACGAAAAAGGGACGAACGGGACATGACTTGATCCACGTTAATACTGGAGTTACACGGTTGACATAAGACTGGCATGCTTCAACAATACCAGCTTACAACCTATCATGCCACCACATGATCAGATTATATCACCATCATATGAACACATCAAATTTCGAAGTTCACTTGTAGCTTGCCTTGCATGCAATATAACATTCACAATTGCTTATATAAACATGCCATGAGAAAACTACTCAAGAAAACATGCAAAACACTCATCATATCAAAGGTTCAAACATGCTTGCCTAGTTCGGAGTAGTCAGAGTCTAGCTCGGCGAAGTTGGCGGCTCCGTCACCTCCTTCGGTATCTACGGACTCACGGAGCTCTCCCGCGTCTGTGGATGGTGGAGTTGGTCGTTGGCGAGCACCACGTCGACGGTGGCCTCCACTCTGGCGGATGGTGGTTCGGGTGGTGATGGATCCCACCAAGGAGGGCAGAGAGAATCTTGCCAGAGCCCGAAGCGGATCGGGGTGGCCAGAGTCGGGGAAGAAGGCTCTCCCGAGGCCCTCTGATGAGCGTGGCGAGGTTCTTAGGCAAGGAGGGGAGGTGCTGGGTCGATAACGAGCTCGGGGCCTCTATGTATAGCCGTCCTGAGGCGGTTACCGAGAACGGGGTTTCTCCGGCGAGCGATTACGGCGAGGCAGAGGTCAGGCTGTAGGTTTAGGTGATTGGGCAGCTTCGGATTGGTCCACTGGCCCTATTCAACGGCTAACCTGGTCGGATTTGGCCTGCTCCCGTGGTTTCGATGGAACGGAGCTCACGGGCTCGTCGGCGGCAGAGAGCGCACTCTACGCCTCTCAGGCCACGGCGACGGTTTTGCAGCGCGTCCAAAGAAGAGGACGGCCACGCGGAGGCTCAGGGTGGTGTGGGCAGTGCTGGACGGCGCCATTCCACGCCAAGCCTCTCTGGCGGCCGCATCGAACGTTGCTGTCGCCGCTCACGGAGGCGATGTACCCCTGCCAGCTCACCGCCGACGCTCGCACCCGTCCAGACGATCGTGCGACGCGATGGATAAGGAGGAACAAGGAGCATGGCGCCACGGCAGTTACTGACGAGATCGACGTGAGGCTCTAAAGAAAACGACACTGACGACTGAAACTGAAACACTGAACTCTGAAATTGAACAGCAAAATTTCACACCAGCTGTTCGACGAAATGTTTTAGGCACGTGGAAAAAATTTCTTGAGCTGAAACTTGGTGAGGTGATCTCTTGATGCACCTGGAGACTGCCTAAATTATCTCAGAATTTTAGGAAAAGAAAAAGAATGAATTTCACCAAAAATGGCTAATCTTGTCCAAACTTGCAGCAAGCAAATTTTGAAACATTTGAACTGTGGACTAGAAGATCTAGATGGATCTAGGTTGAGGGTACTAAGGACTAGCCAGAGGAGTTTATTTGGAATCAAAACTCAATGGCAATCTGGTAGTTCCTTCGTAAACCACCAAAGTCCAAATAAATGACAGAAAATGATTTTGAGGTTAAAACAAATAGAAATAAAAATCTAGGGGAAGTTGAACCTTGCTGGACTTGATGCTTGGCTAAACCCAAAGTAGGGAGGTGGGTTTTGGAAGAAATTTTTCCATATAGGCCATGACAACAGAGAAATTTTTGAATGGGGAAGAATAAATCCATAATTTATAGGAATTATTTTTAATAAAAAGGACTTGTGAAAACGTTCCAAGATTATTTGTGTTGAGCCAACACAAGATGAAAAACCCTTAAGACCAAAGATCAAGATTGGGAAGAACCCACAATAAGAAAAAATACTTGTCACAAATGAGAATTTTGAGAAGGAGAGTCTTTTAAAAAAATTAAATAACCTCCTTCCAACTAAATAAAGAATTTGATAAAACCAAATCAAAAATTTTGGAGTGTTACAACACCTAACCCCTTAGGAAAAATCTCGTCCCCGAGATTTCAGCTGATCCTCAAATAGGTATGGGTACTCTGTTCGAAGAAAATCCTCTCTCTCCCAGGTTGCTTCATCCTCGGTGTGATTGCTCCACTAAACCTTGAAAAACTTAATTGTTTTCTGACGGGTCCTCCTTTCGGACTCCTCCAATATTTTTATTGGACGTTCCGTGTAGGTGAGGTCTGGTTGCATGTCAATGTTCTTGTGAGATACATGCTTTTCTGGGTTGCTTACAAATTTCCTCAATTGTGAGACATGGAACAAGTCGTGGACGTCTGACAGTTCTTAGGATAGGTCTAGCTGGTAGGCCACTGTGCCTCTTCGTGCAATCACATAGAAGGGTCCAATAAACCGTGGCGCTAGCTTTCCTTTAACCTTGAATTGTTGCAGGCCCCTCATAGGAGATACTCGTAGATACACATATTCACCGGGTTCAAAGCTGACTTCATGATGTTTTTGATCGTAATAACTCTTTTTTCGGCTCTGGGCTGTCTTAAGTCGATCCCTGATTAGTCTAACTTTCTCCTCAGCTTCCTTGAGCATGTCTGGGCCGAAGATACGACTGTCTCTTGTTTATGACCAATTTAATGGGGTACGGCATCTTCGCCCATACAATGCTTCAAAAGGTGCCATTTGTAGACTGGTTTGGTAGCTGTTGTTGTATGCGAACTCGGTATACGGCAAGCTCTATTCTCAACTGGTTCCATAGGTGAGAACACATGGTCTCAGCATGTCCTCTAGAATTTGGTTCACACGTTCAGTTTGCCCTCCAGTCTAGGGGTGGTATGCTGTACTGAATACTAGTTGAGTTCCCAGAGCTTGTTGTAAATGATCCCAAAATCTAGAGACAAATTGAGTGCCTCTGTCGGATATTATAGTCTTTGGAATTCCATGCAGACAAACTATACAGGAGAGATAAAGTTTGGCAAGCTTCTGAGTGGTGTTAGTTGTCTTTACTGGGATGAAATGTGCCACCTTGGTTAATCTATCTGTGATGACCCATATGGCATCATTTCTATGTCATGACCGAGGTAGTCCGACAATAAAATCCATTCCAATCTCGTCCCATTTCCACTTAGGTATCTTGTTTGGCTGTAATAGTCCTGCTGGTTTTTGGTGCTCGGCCTTAATGTGCTGACATGAATCACAACATGCAATGAATGTGGCTATATCCCTCTTCATACCGTGCCACCAAATTTTTTCCTGAATGTCCTTGTACATTTTGGTTCCTCCAGGGTGGATTGAATATGGAGCGTTGTGGCCTTCGGCTAGAATTTGCTGTTTGAGGTCCTCTTTATTTGGTACGCAAAGTCTGTCTCCGTACCATAATATTCCCTTATCACCTATGACGAATTCTGAGGCCTTGCCCAGACTCACTTTTCGTTGTATGCCTTCGATACTGGTGTGTTCATGCTGAGCCTTCTTAATCTGTTCCATTAGGGTGGGCTGTATTTCCAAATTTGACACATTGCCTTCGGTGACCATCACCAAGTTGAGTTTAGCGAACTCCTGCTCAAATTCAGGTCTCAAGTTCTGTAGAATGTCATTGCCCGAGCTAGGGTTTCGACTAAGAGCATCTGCCACTACATTCGCCTTTCCTTGATGGTAGTGAATGCCAACATCATAATGTTTCACTAATTCTAACCAGCGCCGTTGTCGTAAATTGAGTTCTGGTTGTGTGAAAATATATTTGAGGCTTTTATGGTCCGTATATATTTCACAACGATTTCCAAGCAAAAAGTGCCTCCACTCCTTGAGTGCATGAATGACTACTGCTAATTCCAAGTCATGAGTAGGATAATTTTCTTCATGCTTTCGTAGTTGCCGGGAAGCATATGCGACTACTTTGCCTTCTTGCATTAGTACGCATCTGAGGCCCTTCCGGGATGCGTTACAATATACTTCAAAACTTTTGTGTATGTCTGGTACAACTAATACTGGTGCTGTTGTTAATTTCCTTTTGAGTTCTTAGAAACTTTTCTCGCAAGCTTCAGTCCATACAAATTTCTTATCCTTCTTGAGTAACTGTGTCATTGGTTTGCTATGGTGGAGAACCCCTCAATAAACCTTCGGTAATATCCAGCCATCCCCAGGAAACTTCGTACATCTGTCACGTTGGCTGGTGGTTTCCAGCCAAGTACGGCCTTGACTTTTTTTGGGTCCATGGCAACACCTTCTTGGGCCAATACGTGGCCTAGAAAACCAACCTGTCTTAACCAAAATTCGCATTTGCTGAATTTGGCGTATAATTGATGCTTCATTAATTCTCCCAGTACAATTCTGAGATGTTCAGCATGTTCTCCGGTGTCTTAGAGTATACCAGAATATCATCAATGAACACCACCACAAATTTGTCCATAAATTTCATAAACACTTTGTTCATGAGGTGGACAAAATATGCGGGGGCGTTTGTCAGTCCAAACAGCATTATTGTAAATTCATATAATCCGTATCTGGAGGTGAATGCTGTCTTACGGATATCTTCTGTCCATACTTTTAATTGATGATACCCCGACCATAAATCAATTTTTGAGAAAATATTGGCTTGTGCGAGTTGGTCAAATAAATCATTTATCCGTGGCATCGGATATTTGTTCTTGATGGTGACCATGTTGAGTGCTCGATAGTCTATACATAATCTCAGTGTCCCATCCTTTTTCTTGGCAAATAATACTGGTGAACCCCAAGGTGAGGAGCTGGCCCGTATAAATCCTTTGTCCAGTAATTCTTTTATTTGCTTATTTAATTCTACCAACTCGGAGGGTGCCATTCTATAGGGTTTCTTGTAAATGGGGGTGGTTCCAGGTGCTAGTTCAATGATGAACTCTATTTCCCAGTCTGGTGGCATGCCTGGTAGTTCTTCGGAAATACGTCAGGGAACTCACACACCACTGGAACTTTTCTTAACTCCGAAATGTCCACCTTGTTCAACCTTGGTTGCCGTGATATTGGTCTTTCTTGAGCTGCAACTTTTATTGTCTTCCCGTGATGATGAGTAAGAATTACAGTCCGATTGAAGCAGTCGATAAATCCCTTGTTGGTGGTTAACCAATCCACTCCTAGGATAACATCCAGTCCCTTATTTTCCAATACAACGAGGTTTGCCTGAAACATTAGTCCCTCAATCTCAATAACCGCACCTTGGCAGTAACTCTGAGTGATTTGCTTAATCCCGGGGGACTTGATGGTCATGGATTTTTCCAAGGGAAGCATCAAAAAATCATGTTGCAAAGCAAATTTCTTTGAAATGAACGAGTGAGAAGCTCCAGAATCAAACAAAACCGTGGCAGGTATTGTGTTGACAGGGAACGTACCGAGTACGATATCTGGGGCATTCTGTGCTTCCTCCTTGGTCACATGGTTCAAGTGACCCTTCCTGTGATTGTTATTGGGGTTGAAGTTGTTACGCTTGGGTGTTGAATTATTTCCATTGTTGTTCGGCTTGGGGGCCGAGTTTCTTGACTTTGGGCACTGTTTGGCATAGTGTCCTTCCTCTCCACAAGCATATCAAGTAACACCTGGGCAATATGTAAAATCCTTGTCTCTTGCAATAAATTTTTTGTTCGGGCGTGGAACAATGGTTGTGGATTTGTTCGCTCCAATTTTCTGAAAATCAGTCTTATTCCGATTGTTGCGAGCATGAGTAGTTTTGTCCCTTTTGCGCTTGCAAAAATCCTCCAAGCTGCGGCGCTCATTTTCCAATGTAATAGCTTAGTCCACAAGTGTTTTAAAATCCATAAAGGTGTGTACGACCAGCTGGCATTTAAGTGCTGGTGCCAGACCGTCCAGAAATTTTTCCATCTTCTTATTTTCAGTCATATGCTCTTCATTGGCATAACAAGATAATTGAGTAAACTGACTATTGTACTTAGTCACTATCATGCTTCTCTGCTTGAGGTCATCAAACTCCCTTTTCTTGATCTTCATAATGCTTCTGGGAATGTTCGCCCCACGAAAACCTTCTTTAAAATCTTCCCAGGTGATGTTATTTTCATTGGGGTGCATGTGTAGGAAAATTTCCCACCATGATGCAGCTGCTCCAGTGAGGTAGTGAGGTGCATGAAGTACCTTCTCCCGGTCTGAACATTGTGCAATAATTAACTTCCTTTCAATGTCTCGAAGCCAATCATCGGCCTCAAGAGGTTTATCAGTGTGAGAGAACGTTGGGGGACGTGTCTTTTGTAGTTCCTACAATTTGGAAAGCTGCTGATATGGTTCACGGTAATTTCCCATATTGATCACATGGTTCATCATTTCTTGATGCTGCTGCTGGCTTTGCTCATAAAGGCGGCATATTTGAGAAAATGCTGCTTCACTGCCTTGCTGACTTGACTGCCCCTGTGTGAAATTGTTACTTGTCTGGGTACCATAATTTTCCTCCGGCGGACTTGGCATGGGACGAGTCCAGGGACGAGGCATTTTCCACTCTGGGGTATTTTTTGCATAATTCATGAGAAAAACTGAGTGGAAAAAATGAATAATTTTACAAAGGAGGAAATTTTAAGAACTCCATTTTTTTCAAGAAAATACTTGATTGCGCATGGAGAAGGACCGCTTAGTACATATCTTACACGCAAGCCATAATTATACAATACATCACTCAGGATGTGCGTACACATTTCTGACATGTTATTTAGGCTAGTGCACTTCTCCGAGTTCCTATATGATGCGCACACAAACTACTTCTCACCAAACATATATACATATAAATATATCATACAAGCTGGTACATCGCACGGCTGCTTTGCGCACTTAGTCGGAGATGGTAAAAACTTCCCTCGGCCTGTCGACGGTAAGACCCAGTGATGCTGGAGACTCAACCTCCTCCTCACTAATAGGCTCCAGGCACGAAGTACTGGGGTTGAGGAGCTGGTGTGGGCGCGGCAGGTGGTGCAGCACTGACTGTAGTAGGAGCAATGACTTGGTCAAACTCTTTAGTGGTAGGCAGGCGGCGAGCGATGGCTAAGATGGTAGGTGTATAGGATGCTGAGGACGAGACGTAAGTCAGTGGTGGTGCTGTATGGAGGAGCTCCCTCCTGTTGGCGGAACAGCCCTGAACAAAGTCCATACGAGCAGCCGCAAAGTCGTCCACGAGGTTATCAAAAGCTGCCTCAAGAGCCTTGAGATACTCAACCAACATTTCAATAGCCTCATATCTCTCCCCCCTAGCGCAAGCGAACGCATAGTGTCAAGTGTATGGCACGTGGCATGGGAGGTAGCGGTAGCAACGAGTCTTCATCGATGGGAGGGCATCCCGGACACATGCTATCGCCTCACGGGCAGCCATCTGCATGGCATGCCTCTCTGTAGGCATGGCCCTTCCCACAAATCGGAAGCGGCGTGACTCAGAACGTCCTCCCTTGAATTCCACCGCGGCCTGGTGCATAGACACCCTGTCACTGAACTTGTGCTGGTAGAGTGTGAACTCCGGACAAGTCGATGGCCCGATCGCGACCTTGGTGATGGAGACGAGAAGCTTGATAAACCCCTCAGGTACATTTGCGAACACCTGTGACTCACAGTCGCTGCCAGCCATCTACAAAGGTAGACAAAAATTCCAGATAGTCAATTCATAAATTTATGATGACTAACAGAAAATTGCTACAATTGCAAAGTGTTAAAATAGCACTTATTACGCTAATAACCGATTAGCGATTGCACCTAGTGGCTTCCTACAGTCAGCCTGGCTCTGATACCAAAGTTGCCAGGACTAGTTTTCCAATAAAACATTTATTGAAAAACCGACCATTATATCAGACCAGTATAGGAAAATCCTCCTTACTGGTAGACAAATCCTTGATACAGAAATCCAGATGTACTAAATATTATACAAGGTTGAGCTGAGGCTGCTCAATAATTTTATTACAAGCACACCGATATTATACATAAAGGCGGATATGCCACAAAGGGGTATGGTGGCATAACTACTGACTCATAATAAAAGTGGTGGTGGATATGTCACAGTGAAGTGGGTGACATGACTCCAAAATCTTACAGCTCATCATGCGCCGGAGTGAGGCTTGATGATTTTATTAGGGTAGCGGAAGCATATATAATACAAGTGACCAACTCCAGGATCGCACGGGACTGACTGGGACTCCTATATTCGTCGGACTCGCTATCGTAATGTTCATCCACAAGATCGCCTTCGTCAACATCTGGCCAAATCAACAAGCTAGGTGAGTACTTTGAATGTACTCACAAGATAGTTTGGACATAAGATATAACAAATGCAAACATGATGCACATGAGCAGATTAGTAATGCACACTCAGGTAATACATTTGCACTGCACGATAAATGAAAGGAAGTCAGGTGGTAGTCCTCCCGAAATCCCAATAAAATAGCTGAAGACCGATCGGGTGTCTGAAGCGACGCCACTAAAGGAAAAATGAATTAACATGCCGCAATCGGGCGTCAGGGCGACACCACATAAAGGGCTTATATTGAAACATAAATGACAGTGCGTGCCACAGTCAAACGCCTAAGCGACATCTCGAAAAGGGCTTATAATGAAAGTAAATAACAAGGATGCCACAGTCGGACGTCTAAGCGACATCACATAAAGGGCTTATATTAGAGGTAAATAACAAGAATGCCACAGTCGGACGTCATAGCGACATCACATAAAGGGCTTATATCAGAGGTAAATAACAAGAATGCCACAGTCGGACGTCTGAGCGACATCACATAAAGGGCTTATATCGCTAGTAAATAACAAGAATGCCACAATCGGACGTCTGAGTGACATCACATAAAGGGCTTATATCGAAAGTAAATAACAAGAATGCCATAGTCGGACGTCTGAGCGACATCACATAAAGGGCTTAATCGAAAGTAAATAACAAGAATGTCGCAGTCGGACGTCTGAGCGACATCACATAAAGGGCTTATATTTCGTCATTCGAATTCAAGTAGCTCATGAAAGTAACATCATCCCCAAGGGATACTCGGTACATAAAAAAATAAACTGGTTATTACATCCATAGGAATAACATTCAGTCGGGTTTACCATCCATGCTTATTCTCCGGAGACTGTCACTGAGACTTACACTGAGACTGATACTGAGACTGAGACTGACACTCATATGTTGATCAAAGTCCTTGACCACGGATATGGTTACTCGACTAGTTTTGACTCTGCAGAGTTTGTACTCTTTACCCACAGCCAACGGATTTCAGTAGTCACAAAGGACTAGTTCCATTTACGGTATTTTAGAAGAAACACATCTAACCAGTACACACCCATTCCACATTCCGCTGCCAGAAATCACGCTAGGCAACGTTTAAGAAAAACTCCGAGACAGTGAGGCTACAACCTCGAATAGCATGGGATCAAATTTATATTCGCGCGCTCTAAGGGGTGCCCCCCTCTCGGTCCCAACCGGAAACACCCATGCCCCTGACCGGATGACATGCTTCAACAATACCAGCTTACAACCTATCATGCCACCACATGATCAGGTTATATCACCATCATATGAACACATCAAATTTCGAAGTTCACTTGTAGCTTGCCTTGCATGCAATATAACATTCACAATTGCTTATATAAACATGCCATGAGAAAACTACTCAAGCAAACATGCAAAACACTCATCATATCAAAGGTTCAAACATGCTTGCCTAGTTCGGAGTAGTCGGAGTCTAGCTCAGCGAAGTTGGCGGCTCCGTCACCTCCTTCGGTATCTACGGACTCACAGAGCTCTCCCGCGTCTGTGGATGGTGGAGTTGGTCGTCAGCGAGCACCACGTCGACGGCAGCCTCCACTCTAGCGGATGGTGGTTCGGGCGGTGATGGATCCCACCGAGGAGGGCAGAGAGAATCTTGCCGGAGCCCAAAGCGGATCAGGGCGGACGGAGTCGGGGAAGAAGGCTCTCCCGAGGCCCTCTGATGAGCATGGCGAGGTTTTGTGGTGAGGAGGGGAGGTGTTGGGTCGAGAACGAGCTCGGGGCCTCTATTTATAGCCGGCCCGAGGCGGTTGCTGAGAACGGGATTTCTCCGGCGAGCGATTACGGCGAGGCAGAGATCGGGCTGTAGGTTTAGGTGATTGGGCAGCTTCGGATTGGTCCACTGGCCCTATTCAATGGCTAACCTGGTCGGATTTGGCCTGCTCCCTTAGTTTCGACGGAACGGAGCTCACGGGCTCGTCGGCGGCAGAGAGCGCGCTCTGCGCCTCTCAGGCCACGGCGACGGTTCTGCAGCGCGTCTAGAGAAGAGGACGGCCACACGGAGGCTCGGGGTGGTGTGGGCGGTGCTGGACGGCGTCGTTCCACGCCAAGCTTCTCTGCCGGCCGCAGCCAACATTGCTGTCGCCGCTCACGGAGGCGATGTACCCCTACCAACTCACCGCCGACGCTCACACCAGTCCAGACAACCGTGCGGCGCGATGGATAAGAAGGAGGAACAGGGAGCATGGCGCCACGACAGTAACTAGGGAGATCGACGTGAGCCTCTGAAGAAAACGACACTGACGACTAAAACTGAAACACTAAACTCTGAAATTGAACAGCAACATTGCACACCAGTTGTTCGACGAAATGTTTTAGGCACGTGGAAAATTTTTCTTGAGCTGAAACTTGGTGAGGTGATCTCTTGATGCACCTGGAGACTGCCTAAATTATCTCAGAATTTTAGGAAAAGAAAAATAATGAATTTCACCAAAAATGGCAAATCTGGTTCAAACTTGCAGCAAGCAAATTTTGAAAAATTTGAACTATGGACTAGCAGATCTAGATGGATCTAGGTTGAGGGTACTAAGGACTAGCCAGAGGAGTTTATTTGGAATCAAAACTCAATGGCAATCTGGTAGTTCCTTCGTAAACCACCAAAGTCCAAATAAATGACAGAAAATGATTTTGAGGTTAAAACAAATAGAAATAAAAATCTAGGGGAAGTTGAACCTTGCTGGACTTGATGCTTGGCTAAACCCAAAGTAGGGAGGTGGGTTTTGGAAGAAAATTTTCCATATAGGCCATGGCAAGAGAGAAATTTTTGAATGGGGAAGAATAAATCCATAATTTATAGGAATTCTTTTTAATAAAAAGGAGTTGGAAAAACCTTCCACGATTATTTGTGTTGAGCCAACAAAAGATGAAAAAACCTTAAGACCAAAGATCAAGATTGGGAAGAACCCACAAAAACAAAAAATACTTGTCACAAATGAGAATTTTGAGAAGGAGAGTCTTTTTTAATTTTTTTAAATAACCTCCTTCCAACTAAATAAAGAATTTGATAAAAATTTTTGGAGTGTTACACCAGCCTCCAGTCAAAAATTCCTAAAGGCCCAGAGAAGCTGGGATCCTCCTCAAAGACCTTGCGGTGACTGTGATTGTATTCCGCGAAACAACACGTCTGGTACATGCGAACGATCATCATTCTTTCGCCATCGTCTGTTCGAGCCAGGAACCACCTGCTACTGCCATTCTGCTTTCCTTTGAATGGTTCTGGGATTAGGAAGGGTAGGGACACCAGGCGGCCTACAACATCATATCAAGTTGGAGTCAAATAAAAAAGGGCTCTTGATTTAGTCAATCTTAAGAACAACATGTTATGAGCATGAATATTTTTTCAGGAAATGTTGACAGTAATATAAGCAAGCCATCATGATATCATAGGAAAGTAAAATACTGCTGTAACAGCCGTTTGTAGCGATGACTGGAGTAGGCCAGCAATACGTCCAGCCATAGAAGGAGTCGACAGCGTAAATGAAGCCCTTGTGTTCAATGGCATCAGAGAACCATGGAGGATGTATGATCCTGCGATGGACGTGCAGATTTATCCACTTACCACAGTGACCTGTCAGATAGGCGAGGCCACGGTTGAAGAACGCAATTAGCATGAAGTCTTTATAATTCGCAGATCTTGTGGACACTTGGCAGATTACAACCTTGAGCAAATCAAACTTGGTATCATGTTGGCTACTATAAGATTCCGAGTATTCTGGGCCGCGGTGCCAAAGCAGTGCATTGTTAATCGAAGGAAGGGGGATCAATCTCCGGGTGTAGACCTCCACGAGCATCCAGCTGCTACGACCGTCGACGAGCACCATCCAAGACGTGTTCATGCCAACCTAGTACATACCTTTAATGTAATTGAGGCTGACGGGGATCGGATCGCAGTCTAGGGGGTTGATGCTCGCCACCCTACGATTGTTATGCTGCGTGACACGCCATTTCTGAAGATGAGGCGGCATCAGCAAGCAAGGAGCTGGCTTAAAAAGCTCCGGCCTGAGGGCTTTGAGTAAACGGTACAGCCCCGATGAGCACGCAGCGAGTGGCATGGTACTGAGATTGTCCACACGCGAAACAATGAGCTTGATTACCTCTGTGGGGAGCGAATTCCAGCCACTCTTTTGGCGGATGCTGCTTGGTTCTGCCATTGTTAGTGCTTGGGTTTCGGACGAGGGGGGAGGCGCCTTAGCGGGGATGGAAGATTGGACGATATTATGTGCGGACAAAGATGGAGAAGCGAATATGTGCTATGGGAAGTGGACAGGTGATGATGACTATAGCATGCCGCTTGACTTACGAGACACATACCAGCATCGTAGGGTCATGTCGATGCCAGACAACTTGCTTGAGTGATCACAGTACTGGTACTCCCTACAGTGCTATGCCCTAACTTGCTTGAGTAGAGTAGTAGAGTAGGACTCTGCTCTACTACTAGCACTGGAGGAGTAGTATATTCTAATCTAAAATAGTTACAAACTTCAATGCCCGAGCATGGAAAGACTACTAACCGTGCTCAAAGACCGTGTCTACGTGGTGTTTGGACATGGGCGACAACCTCAATGCCAACGGTGCTGCTCCCTTTGCACCATATGTGTTTCTGTCCTTCCTGTTCGAAATTGTGGTAGAATTCATGATTTATTTTGTGCTTATTCGGATTAAATCTCGTAGTAACTTGCTCATATATTCAACTGGCGCAACGTCCCCTACAGCCACTCCCGTTTCATGGACGGCCTGGTCGATGCCTCCAAGGAGCCCTTCGTCCACTGCTATGAGTGCCCGATGCCGTTTTGTGGCTCGCTGGTGGACATGGTGCATCACCTCACGGATGCGTGCAGCGGTCACTGCTGGCCCTTGGTGGAGAACATCAAGTATGAGACGTGCTACCCGTTCACCATGCCGGAGTCGCTAGAGGATCACCGCCGCCTGCTAGTCTCGGAGGAGGACGACATCGTCTTCCTCTTGATCGTGGGAACCAGCGTGGCCTGCGCAGGCCGCCGCCCCATCTCTGTAATGTGCGTCAGGGGCGATGCCGCTGACACAGACACGAGGCCGATGTACGGGTGCGTGGTCAGTGTTACTACCCCTCCGGGTCGCGTGGGCGGCGACACCGGCCTCATCAAACGGACTTGGACTCTGGGGAGCTGGGACTATCCCGCCAATGTGGACATGGAAAACCCATGGCATCCTTTACCCGCCGGCACGGTGCACGGGGACTCCAAGGAGGTTCACATGGACATACGCATTATCAAGTTAAATGTTGATCATTAGTCTTCGCTCAATGTAATCCGCTGTCTAAGCATGTGGAGACTTCCATGCAGGATCTTGCTCTATTGGAGTATCGCGCATGAATAAAAGTGTATCCGTTTATGGTTTAGTCTAGAATCTTCCCTGTATGAATTTTCACTACAGTACTGGTGAAAGACTTACGATGAACCATTTCTTACATCTCCTCTACCCGCTTGCAAGTCATCCTGATTTAATCCCTCCGTCTAGGTGTATAAGGGCATGGTTAATATTACTTAATAGTATAGCCAACTGTTGACTATAAGAAAGTACCATGTCATCTGTAGCCAACATGTATAACAATCGATACTCAAAAACTAATTCTTAAAGATCATTTCTTGCAAAGCACAATAAGTGTTATTTCTTCACAAGTTTTGGATGCAGGTTGAACAGTTGAACGCTTTTGTTTGCAAAAGATACCTTTTTATCTATTTCACCTGGATGTTTGTGAGCTCTAGAGATGAAATAATATCCGAAGAAACCTATCGATACCCGTTACACATGAGAAGACTCCCACATACTTTGTCAAAATAAACAACTCCCCGATCAATGCATTTCACTCTTCGGTGCAACGCACAGGCACCTTACTACTATAGATTAGTACGACAAAAAATTGAAATAACATTATATATAGTACGATAAATGCTGATGCATGTCACCTAAAATAATATCATTCAAAACTATAGCGACCAGACCTCAGACGGTCCAATCTCTATGCTCAGGTGTCATCCCTGGATCAGTAATGCTGACACCACACACTACTTGAAGGATTTATAACATAGTAGCAATCACACACTTATTACATTGAGTGTCTCCAAAGAGAACTTATTACAATAAATATGGCTTAAGGCCATCTAATAACGATAACAGTGGAAGGCTTGGAAGATAAGTGAGTCCATCAACTCCAATGGCATCACTGAGTATAGAACCACGACCTAAAAGCACCTTAATCGTCGTCTGAAAAGTCTGCAACATTAACGTTGCAGCCCGAAACGGGTCAGCACATGGAATATGCTGGCAAAGTAACACATAGAGAGTAATGGGATGAAATAGGCTATTCTATATGCATATTTGGCAGGTGGAAAGCTCTATGGTTACAGTTTTGCGTAAAGCCAATTTTTCCGTACTACAAAGGAATAAATTTTATTTAACTATCATGGTAGTTGTTAAACATTGAGAATGGTTGACAGCATTCTCAATCCTAATTAAGCATCATCATTAAACAAAACCCAATAAAATTAATTTAGAGTAACATGATGAGATTCACATGATAATCCAAGTACTAGATACTCAAGATGTCCATAACCGGGGACACGGCTAACCATGATTAGTTTATACACTCTGTAGAGGTTTGCACACTTTTCCCCACAAGACTCGATCGCCTCCATTTGATTTCTCGCACTACATGGTATTTGAGAAACGGGTGACAGAGACATAGTCTTTCAGAAGCGCTAGCACCTTACGATCGGGTAGACCGTTACACCTACTTTCCCCTACATCTGCTAGTCTACCACTGTAAGCGTTCGCACAACTTAATCAACTATGCTAGAGCCCATAGTAGCTTGTGGCTGCGCACAGAAGTTTCTATCATGAATAATCTCATGATCCCTTTGAGCCTAGGTGGCGATCCATAAAAAAACAGGCAATCGCTGGAATACCCAGGTGCCTCAATCCACCTAGATGTGTATTTAAGTTGCCACCTTAGATAAACCATTAATTTAACAATCTCACATCTGTCATGGATACACTCACCCAATCCACGTCTACTAGCATAGCATGGCATAATAAGCAAACGTAGAAGTAACTCCCAAAGGTTTGATAATAACAGGAAATAGGTACTACCTCAACTACTTCACAAGCCCACAATTTAATTAGATCCTAATCATGCAATGTGTGAGGATTGATCTAATGCAATAAAAACTGGGTAATTGGAAATATGATCAAAGTGTTACTTGCCTTGCTGATGATCCGCAAAACCTAGCGATTCGAAGTAGCAAGCGGCGTACTCCGGGTACTCTATTGCAAACAAACAAGCATACAATAAGTACTCAACTAAAGCACAGGAAAAACTCGAATAAAAGATCTAACCAGAAAGTTCAACTTAAGAACTCCGGTTGGCAAAAAGAATCAAATCGAACGAAGCAACGAAAGACAAACGGCAAAAGAAACAGGCTTTGTTTACTATTCTGGATCTAGGGCAATTTTCACAGTGGCAAAAACTTGTTTGAGTTGGTTAAACGGAAAGATGGTTTCGAGACGAAACTCTAGGCGCTTGAATCGCCTGATTTAGATAAACGAGCAAAAAGTTAGAGTAAAACGAAAATCAGATCAGGAATCGCGATCGGATAAATCGCGGATTTAACCCGAAAAAAGAAAAACGACGAATGTTCGTTAAAACGAACGAACGGGCGAACGCTTGCTAATTAAATAAACTGGAAAACTGATCTATTTAAAAAAAACTAAAACTAAAAAAAACCGAACAAAACCGATGGAAAACCGGCGGCGGATCTGGCGGTCCGGCGAGGCGGCGGTTGGCGCGGGCGGCGGCGGGGGCGGCGGCGGCCTAGGGTTAGGGTTTCGGGCCTCGGCGGCGCTATTTGAAGGCCCGGCCAGGCGGAGTCCTGGCCGGTTACGGCCCAAGGTTGGTTCGGACTCTTTTTTTAAAAAAATAATTACACTCAGAAAAAAACAAAAGGAATGCTAAACGGACTCCAAAAATCCCGAAAAAAAATTTCCCCGGCTTCTAAAAGCAAGACGCACAGGATGAACATTTATTTGGTGCCAAAATGCAATTTTGAAAAACACGCATTTTTCCCTAATTCAAATAAAATAGCAAATAAAACCAAAATAAAATCTTATTTGATTTTTTTATTAAATCCTCAATATTTATTTATTTTGGGAAAGTCATTTTATTCCCTCTCTCATATTTTTGCAACAGAAATAATTGAAGATAAAATAAATAAAATCAAATGATCCTATTTTCAAAATTTGAGAAAACTCAAATATGAAAATAACGAAATCCCCAACTCTCTCCAAGGGTCCTTGAGTTGTGTAGAATTTTCTAGGATCAACCAAAATGCAATAAAATATGATATGCAATGATGATCTAGGGTATAACATTCCAAATCGAAAATTTGGGATGTTACAAACCTACCCCCCTTAAGATGAATCTCGCCCTCGAGATTCGGGTTGGCTAGAAAATATGTGAGGGTGGTACTTCAACAATTCTTCCTTTCAATCCCAGGTGGCTTCATACTCCGTGTGGTAGCTCCATTGAACTTTGCAAAACTTGATAACCTTGCTGCGGGTGACTCGACTGGCATACTCTAGAATCTTGACTGGTTTCTCCTCATAGGTCAAATGACTGTCCAACTGAATTGCTTCCAGTGGCACTGTATCACTTAGCGGTATATCAGCCATCTCTGCGTGGCACTTCTTCAACTGGGAAACGTGGAACACATCGTGAACTCTTGACAATCCTTCGGGAAATTCCAACTTATAGTCTACTTCTCCCATACACTCCAAAACTTTGTTTGGGCCTACAAAACGTGGCGCTAACTTTCCCTTAACTCCAAAGAGCTTAACTCTTCAAAGTGGAGATACTCGAAGATAAACTCGGTCTCCAACTTCGTAAACTTTCTCCTTGCGTTTAGAATCTGCATAACTCTTCTGCCTGGATTGAGCTACCTTGAGCCTATCGCGAATCAATTTCACTTTCTGTTCAGACTCCTTTATCAGATCTGGTCCAAACAACTGGCGGTCTCCAACTTCATCCCAAGACAATGGGGTCCTGCACCTCCTTCCGTACAAGGCTTCGAAAGGGGCCATCTTCAAACTTGATTGATAATTGTTGTTGTAAGAGAACTCTGCATATGGCAAATTCTCGTCCCAACTAGATCCGTAATCTAGCGCACAAGCTCTCAGCATATCCTCCAAAATCTAATTGACTCTCTCGGTCTGTCCATCTGTCTGCGGGTGGAAAGCTGTACTAAACTCCAGTCTGGTACCCAAAGTTTCATGCAACTGATTCTAGAACTTTGAGGTAAATTGGGTTCCTCTATCTGATACTATGCTCCTTGGAACTCCATGCAGACATACGATTCTGGTCATGTATATCTTTGCTAACTTTGCACTGGTATAGGTGGTCTTCACTGGAATGAAATGAGCTACCTTTGTCAAACGATCGACTACAACCCATATCGAGTCATAGCCTGAACGTGTTCTAGGCAATCCTGTAATAAAATCCATGCCTAACATATCCCACTTCCATTTGGCTATCGGCAATGGCTGTAGCAATCCTGCTGGCTTCTGATGCTCTGCCTTTACTCTCTGACATACATCACAAACTGCTACATACTCCGCAATATCCTTCTTCATTCCGGTTCACCAGAAGGTGTCCTTCAAATCCAAATACATTTTGGTATTGCCTGGGTGAATCGAATATGGTGAATCATGGGCCTCTTGCAAAATTAACTTCCTGATCTCCGAATCATTTGGCACATAAACACGGTCTTCAAACCATAAGGTATCGTGCTCATCCTCACGAAATCCTTTAGCTTTTCCTTTGCTCATTTCTCCTTAATAGAGGCAATCTCCTTGTCAGTCTTCTGGGCTTCTCTAATCTTATCCATCAAAGTAGACTGAATCTCCAATGCTGCTACATAGCCTCTCGGAACTATCTCCAAACATTGCTCACGAAGATTTTCGGCTAACTCCCTTGGTAAATCTCCCATCATTAGTGTGTTGACGTGGCTTTTACGGCTCAACGCGTCAGCTACTACATTAGCCTTTCCGGGGTGATAATGCAATTTCATATCATAATCCTTGATGAGCTCCAAAATGATTAAATCCGAGGGAAACACATGCCTACCTATACTCAATGGCACTTGAAAACATCCTTGGCTAGCCATATACTCCGCTCCTGGTGAGCTTGCTAACATAGGTGTTCTAAGAACTTTGGTGGGCAGATTATACTTATCCACAAATCCCCTTGATATGTATGAATGCGATGCACCAGTATCGAAAAGAACGAGTGCAGTAAATGACTTAACCAAAAACTTACCGATTACTGCATCCGGCTGCTCTTCAACCTCCTCCACGTTAACGTGGTTCACCTGTCCCCTGTTGAAAGGGTTCGGCTTCTTCCCATAGCTTCCATTGCCATTTCCATTCTGGGATTCAGGACATTCATTGGCATAATGTCCGGTCTTCTGTCACTTAAAACAAGTGACTTGGCTCAGGTCTCTCTTGGCTGGGGTCGATGGGTTGGTGCGGTTCTGGCCGTTGCTCCCTCCATTCCCATTACCATTCTTGGTGTCATTGTGATTGTGCAAGCTACCTCCTCCATGGGTATGCTGAAAATGTCCTCCCGGTCTAGGGGTAAAACGTGGCTTCTGCTGAGCTCCTGAATTGTACTTCCCTTGTCCATACTTCCTCTTGCGATTCTCAATCTGCTGCTGCTTCCCTTCAATCATGAGAGCATGATCTACCAACACCTGGTAGTTGTTGAAGGTTGCTACCATCAACTGCATGCTCAACTCATCATTCAGTCCTTCCAGAAACTTCTCCTGCTTAGATGCATCTGTAGCAACGTCATCTGGGGCATAACGTGCTAGCTTACTAAAGTCCTCCACATACTGGCCAATTGTCCGTCCTCCTTGGCGCAAGTTGCGAAACTCTCGCTTCTTCATGGCCATAGCTCCTACTGAAACATGGGCAGTACGAAAAGCCTACTGAAACTGGTCCCACGTGATAGTGTTGACAGGGAAAGTGGCTGTGAAATTCTCCCACCATGACGCTGCGGGTCCTTCAAGCTGATGTGCGGCAAACTTCACCTTTTCCGCATCTGTGCATCCTGCTGTGGTCAACTCCCTAGCTGTCTTACGGAGCCAATCATCTACTACTATCGGCTCGGTGCTACTGGAAAACACCGGCGGATTCAGCCTAAGAAAATGGGCTAAATGATCAACAGGTGGTGGTGGTGGTGGGTTGTTGTTGTTGTTCCCCTGATTCTGGTTCTGGACTAGCAACTGCATTAATGTGTTCTGCTGCTGGATCAACTGAGTGTGCTCCGGTGGGAAGGTAAATCCGGGGTCACGTCTCGGAGGCATCTGAGGGTTTAGAAAAGATGAGAGTTAAGAATAGAGGGGGTCTAAAGAGAAAACACTACCCATATGCACATGAGACAAAAGCAAACAATTCACTTCATTCAATCAATCAATCAAGGGCATACAATCGATCTAACTATCGCAAAAGTGCTCGGACTACTATATTTACATGGTGGAATACTACTACTGATTTGGTGGTCTACTAGAAATATTCTTTGGCTGCAGACTCCATGATATCTGCTCCAGCTTCATCAACATAGTCATCATCGCTATCATCTGGATCCGAGTCGGTGTCATCGATGATGATGTAGTCTTTCGGGCGAATCTCCTTGGGTTCCTCGTCTTCTTCTACCGGTGTAGGGCCTCCCATGAATATTCCAATCTTCTTGATCAGATCTTCATTTTTCTCCACTAGTACTTCAATTTCCTCTTCATAATCTTCACGTGTAGCCTTGAGTTCTTCCTCCAGTTCCTTGATTCTTGTCTTTGCCTTCTTTAGATCTATCATTTCGGCGCACATCTGGTTCTCCTGACGTCGAATGTGCTGGTTTAACTCCTGGATAAAAGCTGCAATTGATCTATCCTTCCTGGTGCCGATCATCTCCCAGTGCTCATCTCGGGGCCCACAAATCTGGTAGATCGTATCCTTGAGATCATTGCGGTAGACTTCTCCAATGCGTCCCATGGCGATGTGAGCTGCCATGCTCTTTCCTAGACCCCAAGTTGGTGCATCAAAAGAAAACTCTATGGGCTTAGTGACTGGCATGAACGTCCTTCCTGCAACTTGAACTTGAATCATCCAGCGCTCTTCTTCCGGTAAAGTGGCGTTGTAGGTTCCGGTGAAGCTTGGTACTCTTATGTTCAGGTATCTAGTGACTTCCTTCAAGTGACGTCCAAAAGGGTGTATCTTCATCCGGTTGCGTGAACTTGTTCCTTGCATCCTCCATCCTAAAAGAGTAGAGAAGATGAGAAGTTAGAAAGAGAAGAGAGTGAGTAGTGATCTAGGTCTTTTAGCTTAGTGGTCATGTCCTACAGTCAGCGTGTGCTCTGATACCATCTTGTAGCGACCAGACCTCAAACGGTCCAATCTCCGTGCTCAGGTGTCATCCCTGGATCAGTAATGCTGACACCACACAGTACTTGAAGGATTTATAACAGAGTAGCAATCACACACTTATTACATTGAGTGTCTCCAAAGAGAACTTATTACAATAAATATGGCTTAAGGCCATCTAATAACGATAACGGCGGAAGGCCTGGAAGATAAGTGAGTCCGTCAACTCCAACGGCATCACTGAGTATAGAACCACAACCTAAAAGCACCTTAATCGTCGTCTGAAAAGTCTACAACGTTAACGTTGCAGCCCGAAACGGGTCAGCACATGGAATATGCTGGCAAAGTAACACATAGAGAGTAATGGAATGAAATAGGCTATTCTATATGCATATTTGGCTCATGGAAAGCTCTATGGTTACAGTTTTGTGTAAAGCCAATTTTTCCCTACTACAAAGGAATAAATTTTATTTAACTATCATGGTAGTTGTTAAACATTGAGAATGGTTGACAGCATTCACAATCCCAATTAAGCATCATCATTAAACAAAACCCAACAAAATTAATTTTAGAGTAACATGATGAGATTCACATGATAATCCAAGTACTAGATACTCAAGATGTCCATAACCGGGGACACGGCTAACCATGATTAGTTTATACACTCTGCGGAGGTTTGCGCACTTTTCCCCACAAGACTCGATCGCCTCCATTTGATTTCTCGCACTACATGGTATTTGAGAAACGGATGACCAAGACATAGTCTTTCAGAAGCGCTAGCACCTTACGATCGGGTAGACCGTCACACCTACTTTCCCCTACATCTGCTAGTCTACCACTGTAAGAGTTCGCACAACTTAATCAACTATTCTAGAGCCCATAGTATCTTGTGGCTGCGCACGGAAGTTTCTATCATGAATAATCTCATGATCCCTTTGAGCCTGGGTGGCGATCCATAAAATAACAGGCAATCGCTGGAATACCCAGGTGCCTCAATCCACCGAGATGTGTATTTAAGTTGCCACCTTAGATAAACCATTAATTTAACAATCTCACATCTGTCATGGATACACTCACCCAATCCACGTCTACTAGCATAGCATGGCATAATAAGCAAATGTAGAAGTAACTCCCAAAGGTTTGATAATAACAGAAAATAGGTACTACCTCAACTACTTCCCAAACCCACAATTTAATTAGATCCTAATCATGAAATGTGTGAGGATTGATCTAATGCAATAAAAACTGGGTAATTGGAAGTATGATCAAAGTGTTACTTGCCTTGCTGATGATCCGCAAAACCTAGCGATTCGAAGTAGCAAGCAGCGCACTCCGGGTACTCTATCACAAACAAACAAGTATACAATAAGTGCTCAACTAATGCACACGTAAAACTTGAATAAAAGATCTAACCATAAAGTTGAACTTAAGAACTCCGGTTGGCAAAAAGAATCAAATCGAACGATGCAACGAAAGACAAACGGGAAAAGGAACAAGCTTCGTTTACTATTCTGGATCTAGGGAAATTTTTACAGTGGCAAAAACTTGTTTGAGTTGGTTAAACGGAAAGAGGGTTTCGAGACGAAACTCCAGGAGCTTGAATCGCCTGATTCCGATAAACGAGCGAAAAGTTAGACTAAAACGAAAATCGGATCAGGAATCGCGATCAGATAAATCGCGGATTTAATCTGAGAAAAGAAAAAACAACGAACGTTCGTTAAAACGAACGAACGGACGAACGCTCGCTAATTAAATAAACCGGAAAACCAATCTATTTAAAAAAACTAAAACTAAAAAAACCGAACAAAACCAACGGAAAACCGATTGGTTTTCTAAAAAAATCGGCGGCGAAAAAAACTACCTCCGGCGGCGGCGGATTCGGCGGTCCGGCGAGGCGGCGCGGCGGCGAGGCGCGGGCGGTGCAGGGCGGCGCGGGCGGCGAGGCGGCAGGCGGCGCGGGCGGCGGCGGTGGCGGCTGTGGCCTAGGGTTAGGGTTTCGGGGGCGGGGTGTGGCTGGGCTGGCCTCGGGCCTCGGCGGCACTATTTGAAGGCCCGGTCAGTCGGAGTCCTGGCCGGTTACGGCCCAAGGTCGGTCCGGACTCTTTTTTTTAAAAAAAAATTATGCTCAGAAAAAAAAACAAAAAGAATACTAAACGGACTCCAAAAATCCCGAAATAAATTTTCCCCGGCTTCTAAAATCAAGCCGCACAGGATGAACATTTATTTGGGGCCTAAATGCAATTTTGAAAAAACATGCAATTTTGGCTAATTCAAATAAAATAGAAAATAAAAGAAAAATAAAATCTTATTTGATTTTTTTATTAAATCCTCAATTTTTCTTTATTTTGGGAAAGTCATTTTATTCCCTCTCTCATATTTTTGTAACAGAAATAATTGAAGATAAAATAAATAAAATCAAATGATCCTATTTTCAAAATTTGAGAAAACTGAAATATGAAAATAACGAAATCCCCAACTCTCTCCAAGGGTCCTTGAGTTGCGTAGAATTTTCTAGGATCAACCAAAATGCAAGAAAATATGATATGCAATGATGATCTAGTATATAGCATTCCAAATTAAAAATTTGGGATGTTACAAAAACTATGTGCAAATACGAATCCAACGATATAGTTTTTCTTGACATGCACTAACATTTTGTCTGTTAAATCTTCAGTCAAATTCAATGGGGGACTAATAAACCACGACCGATGTAGTACAAGTGGAGAGAGCGGCGCTGCATGGGAGTCTCACCTCTCACCCCGCTCGTGGCGCGGCAGTAAAGCCGTCATATCACAAAACCCAACCACTCCCAGTAATAAGTGGCCTGGTAAAATAAACGGACAAGCAACCATCACATCCCTCCGTCTTTTTTTGCATTTCATCTCTCTGCATTTACTTTCTCCGGTTCATCTCGCACACTCGATCCCTAGCTACTACTCCTAGGGCCAGTTCTTTTGGCGGCTTCCCCAGCTTTTCCCACAAGACTAGTCACAGTGGAGAGTAACCATAAGGCACCTCACTCATTTATTTGGGCTTCTAAACTACTACTCCGTCCTGGTTTATTCCTCACCATTGTAATTCGTTCTAAATTTTGACCAAAGATTTAATTGGTTTATTCCTCACCACTGTAATCCCTCCGTCTAGGTGTGTAAGTCATCTTACGAAAACCAAATAATCCCAAAACACTTAGGCGCGGTGCATTAACTGCTACCTCGTTTCTTGTTTCTTGACATATCAACCAATAAGAGATAAAGAGTGTGCATGCTTTTAATGACTTGAGATATCAAACACGGCATGCAGTGGTTAGTTCATTGCATGGAATACTATTAATTAGCAAATAAACATTAACATTTTTAGTTTTCTCCTCCTACTTGGTCACGGTGCACAGCCTAAGATGACTTACTCACCTAGACGGATGGAGTAGTGCATGTGACATGCACTAACATTTCATTAGTTAAATTTATGATCAAAATTTGACACAGATTACAATGGGGAGCAATAAACCAGGACGGAGGTAGTAGTTATGGGATTACTAATCTAGAAGCCTAAAAGAACTGGCCCCTGGTACTCCTACTAGTAGTAGTACTCAAGTTGGAATTACAATTGCACGACAGAACTTGTTAGGCAAAAAATTCGATACAGGGTGTAGGAAGCGGTTTGGGAATTTGCATGCCTTTCCAACCAGTGAGATACTCCGTACAAAGTACGGTAGAGAAATAACCACAGAGAGGGAAGCTAAAAGTAAACAATCAAACGAGCATTTTTGCATTTATTTTGCTTTGAATTGTTTCACAAGCTTGACTAGTGTTGTTTTTCTACTTTTACAAAAACCGCATCGCAATGTTAAAACGTGCATTTGGACGTACTCCCCCCGTCTGGGTTTATTAGGCCTAAAAACAACTTCTCTTAGACCAAGACACATAGTAATTTTCTCACATTAATTCTTCCATTCCACTCCCAATGCACTCTCTCACATGCATGCAGCCAATGAAAAAGCACACATGAAGTGTATTAACTTTTCAGCCATGGCACCAACAACAATAGCTTTCAATACAACCAATGAAATGGTTGCATGCATGCACCTTTCCAACGCGGGGCCTTATAAAAGGGGACATGCTTGTGATGCTGAGAGGCCTCATAAACCCGGACGGAGGGAGTACATAAGTAATAGTAGTACTCCCTCCGTCTAGGTGTATAAGTCTTCCCTCCTTGGTCACGGTGCACAACCAAAGATGACTTATTGACCTGGACGGAGGGAGTAGCACAGTCTGGAAGCATATATCGAGAGAGACGTGTAGTGCGATAGTATATAGTAAAGTTTGTTCTATATGCACGTACTTGCAAAATGTGTACGAATACACAAGGTTTCCAAACTTTCCCTTTTACATACTTAATTAAGGATGCTAAAAATTCCTGAACGTTCGGGATTTATCATTTGCGTCCCAAAACTAATGAGATCGACTTACGAAACAAAAATTATACTCCTCTAAAAGCCACAGCGCTCCCAGGAGCGCTTGCGGCGCACCACGAGTGCCATGGTGCGCGACCGTTTCCCAGCGCGCCGACACAACGCCTCTTCCTCAGCCTCGCAACTCGTGAGGTGCTGATTGGCGGCTTGCCGGCGGGCGAGAACGATCTCACCGGTGTGGTGATCCGGCGCCAACAGGTACTCCTCCTCGCTGGAAGCATGCACCCGGTCCACGTACCGCCAAGCGTAGATGAGGCGCTTGGGCCTGACTGCACTCAGGGAATCGGCACGGGCGTCCTCTGCCACCCTCATGGCCCTCGCACGAGCCTTCTGCCAAAGAGCGAATTGCCTAACTCTGTCGGACGTGACATAGGCCTCCCAGGAAGCTTGTTCCGTGGTGCGCTTCTCTTTCTCGGCCTTCCTCTCGCCTCTATTTTGGCGCGCTCTGCTGGAGGCAAAGCCTCCCACATGGAGACATCCATTTCTTTCCAAAGCTCCTCAAGGCTGGGGGGCTCGGCGGGCGGCGCGGCGTTCTCCTCATAGCGGGGAGCCGACGCGTCCTCCGGCGTGCGTGCTGGTGAGATTGGGAACGCCGAAGCGTCCACCTCGATGCGTCCTCCTCGACTAATGGCTGCGAGGAACGGAACGGCGACGCGTCGCGTCGCAGCGAGGAGCGGAACGCCGACGTGTCGTCCTCGACTAGTGGCGGCGAGGAATGGAACGTCGACGCGTCGCGTAGCAGCAAGGAGCGAAACACCGATGCGTGCTCCTCTACTAGTGGCGGCGTGGAACGAAATGGCGACGCGTGACCGTCCGCGCGGTGCAGCGATGGGCTCCTAGGGCTTGGGAGGGGCGATGCCGTGGTTGTTGATGTGAGAGGGAGGGGGAGGAGATAGCGATGAACGTGAACGTGAGGGGGAGGAGATAGCGATGTCGTGGGAGGCGCAGTATTTATAGCGAGCAATGGCACACCTACGTAAGATATGGACTGAGCTGCACTGACTTAACTGTGGGTCCAGTTGCGTCACTGAGATTTGGGCCAGACCCCTATTGGGCCCATATGTCAATGACCCAATGCACCTGCAGTTAAGTAACAACTACGTGGGCATATTTGTTGGGGTAAATTACGGGGAGCGAAGGGGTGGAAATATTGCTGGTCACAATGGATTGGACGAGCGTGGGGGGAGGAGAGTCATGCATGCAGATTTTTTCACACGGGGTGGAGTGGTGGGACCGCCGGAGGGAGAAGGAGAGTTTGGCAAGCATATTGTTTCCACACATGGAGAGGAAAACATTTGGAGACGAACGGGCTTCCTGCAGGTATGGGGAACGGTGCATAATAAGTCATCTTGCATGCCGGGCTAGGTATAGTCTCAAGTCATTAAAAACATACACGCCCCACACATGTTCATATTTAAAGGTGCGCTAAATTATTGCATGTGATGATTAAGGCTGGCCATAATGGTGGTATCTTAGCTGGTATCATGCACATGGGAATAGCAAACATGCTAATGTGGCAAAGAATTAAAGAAGAGAGCGGGGTTAGAGTAGCTAGTGTTCATGCATGCATTGGTAAACACATTTTTTTGTGAAGAACGACAACACTAGTTGAGTACTTTTGCAGACTTCAAAAACTATTCCACCGCCTCTACTATCTTGCTAAGAGTAGGTGAAATTTTTGAATCGAGCCCTTTAAACTAGAAGGGAGGTAGTGGTACACTAATAGCTAACCTTGTTGTGATGACAAGATAGGACATGGCACGCACCTGGACGGAGGAACTAGTCTGCATTGTGCATTTAAGTTTTGTCTGAAGTCAATGTACCTCTACTTTCACCAGACTTATAGAAAAATGTGTCAACATTTTCAATGTCAAATCAATATTTTTACACTCATTATAAAACGTAGTTCTTATACTCATTATAATTAGTATTGTAGATATTGATATTTTTAGTATGAATTTGGTCGTGGGATTTCATTGATGCCTGTCAAAGCATGGAGGAAGCGGAGCTTAGGGCTTGCATTGCCGGTCTCTACATAGGTATTTCTCTTCATAATCCTGTAATTTTAGAGACTAATTGCGCTTTTGTGGTAGCGTCTCTTGCATCGGGGGACTATGACAAGTCTGTTATGCGTGACCTGAAGATGAAAGCATTGAGCATCTCAAAGTTGATCAACAATCTTCAATTGTCAAAGATTAGCCGTTCGGCCAATAAGGTGGCACACTTAATCACTAAGTATAGCTTTGACAATAGATTAGATGGTATTCTTGTAAATAACGTACCACCCTGTGTGGTGAATATTGTATCGAATTAGTGTACTGGTGTGGCTGGTTAATTAATATAAGGTAGTTTTAAAAAAGTATAAATTTGGTTAAACACTTTGCAAACGGTTGACGGGAGTAAAAAGGACCAGAGGGAGTATCATGCATGCGGAGTAGGCAAAAAAATTGCTTGTCTAAAAAAAGGCAAAAAATTGCTCATTTATAGCCGGTCGAAGTCTCAAAGGGTGCGACCGCGCGAGGGAGGCGAAGGTCGTGGGAGGCGCGGCGTTTGACGGAATTATGTGAAGTTACATCCACGCGCCGGCATGGCGTGCGAACAGGCAGAAGCTATACCGTCAGGCCTACGATATGGGTCTAGTAGAGATGACATCTAGTGGGTCCCGCATAGTTCTCGAGAACTCTTTGGGGGCTTGCAGCCGTTTATCCACCGGGCAAGCCAGCAACCCCACATCGTTTGCACGCCCTACTCGTCCCCGTCTTCTACCTTACAATAGTTTGCTCCCAGTCGTCCCGTCCTTTCACATTAGTTCGCTCCTAGTTTTTTTTGCGGGGTACAACAGTTCAACTTCTCCTAACCCTCCTCCAAAATCCATGGCCTCCCAAATCTCCATGGTCGCCGCTGAGTACCAGGTTAGAGCCATCACCGACGATCAGTTCATCGTCATCTACACACGTGGATCCGAGGCGGTGAAAGCATGGCTTGCTCGCTTCCTACGCATGTTCAACAGTTCAAGGGATGAGTGGGTCGCTGGGCTAGATGTTGAGTACACCATAGTCCTGGTACGAGAGAAGGATCTAAAGGACGAAGAGAGGAAGAAGCCCGCCGTGATCCAGGTTTGCGTACATAACATTTGCTTGGTCTACCACATATGCCATGCCAACGTTGAGTGCCAGGATTTTAAGAACTTCCTCAAGGACAAAAGAGCGAAATTCGTTACTGTAGGCTTTAAGAACGACATGGATGTCCTGCGTCGGATAGGTCTCATTGTAGGTCAGCCCTTCGATCTCCAGAAGGCAAGCCTGGTGTCCTCCTCTCAACCTTCAATGCTAACCCTGGCAGCAGCCATGATTGATCCTTCGTATGCTAAACTGAAGAAACCTCATCACGAGTTTCATCATGCGTGGGAGTCTAAGACATTAGATGAACATCACATCCTGTATGTAGCAATGGATGCCTACCTTTGTTTAAATATCTACAAGGGTTGGATGAAGAAGCAGAGCCCAGTGTCCGGTTCAAGCGAAGAAGCGTCGGCGAAGAGGAAGAGGAAGATAGACGAGGACGAAGTCGAGGACGTGGACTCGGACTCCGAGTTGGTGGCAGTGTCGTCGCTCATGCTGGTTCTACTGCAGTGTCAAGCGGACTAGTTGCTTAGTTTATTTTCAAGGGTGTGTTGTGCTGAGGCCCCAGCAGAACTATGTTTATGTTCTTTCTCGGTATTTGAACTCTTTAGTACATATAGTAGTACTAGTACTATGTCTTACTACTGTTCTTCTTGCAGTTGGTACTACTACTCTTATCTTTGTGTTCCTACTGTACTTAATACATTCGTACTAGTAGTATAATTTGGGTTAGTTGATTTGTGAAAGAAGTTTGACGGAGTGAAGGAAGAAGATGGCAGAAGAGGTGGAAGAAGCCCTTCTAGACATCCATGTTGCATCAAATCGCTCACATGAGTCGAGTGACCCAAATTGCTCCTTCAGATTACAGGATCCACGTGGCATTCAAGGTCTCGAAGGTAGATTCCGCGCCCAGACCCGGTTTGTGGGCTCGACGCGTGCGCGACCGGCATCCGCCGCGACAGCCACCATGCGCGCCTCCTTCGCGCGGGCGGAGACGACAATGACATGCTAGTTCCTCCTTGCTGGTGTGCTGGAGCACGCGCTCGTCCTCTTCTTTGTACGTTGCGTGCATAGACGCGGCTCCACCAGTTGCTCGCATGCTTGGCAGCGCGGCGGCATCGCGAGGAGGGACTGCAGATGACGTGAGTGGGCGAGCCTTCGGCTTCATGGCACAGGGATGGCGGTGACACGGCAGTGATGGGCGAGAAATTGTTGGCCCGAGCAGGCGGACGCTGGCATGCGCAACGGCGGCAGCGGCATATTGATGAGTGCACGTGTGGGAGCTTACTTTAGTTTTATATATAAGGTTGGTCAAACTTAAAAGAAAACCATACTAGTACACGTAAACATTAGACTTAGGCAGCGCTTTTATTAGTTAGTACCACAACCACGATAAGGAATCCTGTGCAAGCGCGTGAACCCAGGCCGCGTGGTCGATCGAACGGTGCGTCACTGTGTCGTGCTCGAAGGACATCCACCGAACCTTTTTGTGTGTGTGAAAACAATCCTCGAATATTACTCAACTTTTTTTCCTGTGAAAGTTCTTGACGCTGCAATATTTCCATATATTTGAATTTAGCTCCAGCTCATGTTTATTTGGATTTGGACGTTTTATGTGACAGGCTGGTTTTTGCCATCTTTCATTTGTTTGAGTTTTCATTTGAATTTTTTTGAAACTTGGAGTTTTTGAATCTTTTCATTTGGACTTAAACACTTGGGCATCCTTGGCTTTCACCCAAGTGTTCACTTCTCTCCCAAACCATCATTTCACTTCTGATCCACCACAAAATAATCTTTGGAATATTTTTCTTAAATAAAAATATTCATTTTCTCTCTAAAACCCAAAGCCAAATCCGTTTGCTCCAAAGAAACCCTAATTTTTATGGCTCACCAAATTCTAAGATAATTCACAAATATTCTATGGACCCTAGGGCACCTCCCTGAGCAAAAATATTTCATCACTTTTTGGAATATTTTTGCTACAGAAAATCTTTTCTGTTCTGGACAGAAATGGTAGTTTCTACAGCAACTACCATTTTACATGCTCCATTTGACCTGATCTTTCTTGTGCTTATTTACCTTAGTAACTCCAAGCTAGCCTCCAAAGCACAGCTTCAAACTCCCAGCCATTTGACCACAGTAACATCACAAAGTTACTGTCCAGAAACTTACCAGACTTGTAAAAGTTTTGCTACTGCACCTGGATCCAAACCAAACCATGGTAAACTTCAAAACCACCGCGAACAACATGCCAGACATGAATTTTGTACGAAGGCTGGCCTGTGGAAAGAGTTCGCGTAGTGAACACGCGTGTCCACGATGCCAGGCATGCGTGTCGACGCGCTCTGGGAGCCGCCGAGCGCTCTGTTCGCGCGTGCTCGCTTCCCCCGACTGCCAAACCTAGCCAAAACTCGCCACCATCATCGTCTCGACACCCTTAACTCCACCCTGGCACTCGCCGACGCCAGAGCTCGCCGCAGCGAGCACGGGCAAGGTCCGGCCAGCCCAACAGTGCGGGCGCATTGTGCTCGTCGTCACCCCCCTTGATCTTGTTCTCGTCTCCGCTCGCCCATAGTGGCCGCGTGACCTCCGTCGCCTTCTCCCCCTCTCACTGACACTGCTCGTCGCCGGGCGCCGTGGATAGGTGTCCACCGGCGGAGCCTGAAGCACCCTCGCCGCTCGCCTATATATAGAGCCCCTCCCAACCTCTCCGAGCATCCTCCATCACTCACACACACTCCACAGTCGAATAGGAAGCCGTAGCCCGGCCGAGCAGGCCTCGGGCCGCTGCCCCTGAGCTCGAGCTCGCTGGCGATCCCCTCTAGTAGCCGCGGCAGCCCCAACCCCTCCCAGGCCTGGGCGACCCCTCCAGGGCCTCCGCCCCACTCCGGTGAGGCCGTCTCACCCGCTTGGAGCCCCTGGAGCGTCCTCTGCTCGCCGTCTTGTTCAAGTCCGGTGACCTCCTTGTTCTGCCTCCGCTCGCGTGCTCGATTCCGACGCCGTCCAACCACCCCTAGCCATGCTACGGGTACGGGCAGGTGCGCCTCGACCTGCTCTTGCCATCCCTCCCTCTCGTTTTGGCCAAAGAGCCCTTGTCGCCAGTGAGAGCTCTGGCGAAGCCGCGGCCATCTCAGTTTCTCTCTCCCTCTTCCCCCACCTGACTAGCGGGGCCCGCTAGTCAATCACTCAGTACGCGCGCGAAGCGGTACGAGTGGTGGCGCCCCTGGGCTTTACGCCTTCGACGTCACCCCCTGTCTTTCTCTTTTATTCAAATTCATCTGAATTTACAGAACACTTCAAACTATTATAATGTTTTAACCATAAGTCCAAATGAATTGATTCTTTTTGCATTGTGTTCCTTGAAAGGAATTCTAACAGCTCACCAAAGATGAGATTTTTCTGAGCTGTTTAGAATTTCTGGTGAATTTCAGAAGTGTTCTTGATATTTTCTTTTTGTGTTTAAAATTATTTTTAGAAGGTGAGGCTTGTCTTGTGGATCACCAGGAGGCTTGTGAACCTCATCTGCACTAAGGCAAGCCACAACAACATTTTTATGATGCCATTGCAATATTTGTGATTTTCCCACTTGAATGAAATGATTAGTCCATGCATTTAAATAATTATTGAGTTATTTGTATTCTGTTAAATATTGACTAGTTGAAACTAGTTTAGTTGATAAAGCAAGTTAAGATTTATTTGAGGTGATGTTAGAAATAATTTTGTTATGCATGATAGTTATTTTAGCTATACTTTTGCCTTCTTGAAATTGGTAAAAATTTGTTAGAAAATATTCTGTTAAATCATATTACTTGTTCTACAGAAAGTTTGAACTTAATTTAGTGATAAAGAAAGTAAGGATTGTTGATAGAAAAATCTTTTGCTATGCATATGAAAAAGTTATCGGGGTTGTTTTCTCGCGTAAGAAATTAATGAAACTTGTTACAAAAATATTTTGGGTTAAGTTATGCGTCATTTGAGGTAGTAAAGTAACGTGAGTTGTTGACAGCTATGATGACATCAGTCATTTTTATGATGCATGTGTTGTTTAGCATTTCATGGCATGCTATGGAACCAGTCATTGTTAGTTTAAAGTTGAAACTGAAAATAACTCAACTTGAATACACCGTTGACTGGGTCATGGTGCTGCTGAATCGAGTTCTTTCCAGTGCAACCACATTTGCCTTTATGGGGGGCCTTGATTCGGTCCATTGACACGGCCTCTGGTCATGCCTCCATCTAGGGAAGGTTATGTCGTGTTTGCCCTGGCCTGTCAAGCACGTATAATCTTGTGTGCTCCTTAATGAGATTATGGTACCGATTTCCCCAAGTGGGAGTTTCCCCAAGTGGGAGTTTCCCCGAGTGGGAGTTTGGCCAGGACGGTGGTCAGGGTTTCTTTGGTAGACACGGGGCCACCCAGGACCAGCCCCTTGGGGATTTGGGTCGGAGTGGCCCGGAGAGTGCTGTGGCAATGGAGGGGTTTCGTCGGAATGTCGTTGGTCCACCCGAATGGGAGTGCGAGGCCATGGGTTCTATGGTGTGGGTCCAGTGTGCTACCTCTGCAGAGTGTATAATCTATCGATAACCGCATCCACGGTTAAGGACACCTCGTAGTAGGTCCCACCATGAGTCAACGAATAATAAAAATTGCACACTAAGCTGTAAACTTTGCATTGTCAAGGATGGCAGGAAGGCCATCGAGGTATTTGGGACCAGATATTGGTCGTGGTTGTGATCGCCGTAAGGATCACGAGTCATTGTGTTTTACCACGTTGGTGGTGTGTTTTACCACGTTGGTGGTGTGTTTTACCCCGTTGGTGGTGTGTTTTAACACGTTGGTGGTGGTTGTGATCTAAGGATGATCACGGTTGGTAAGTTGTCCTAAGGGACGTTCGAGCATGATCACAGCATGTTGACATATAGTGTTGCATCATTAATAATTGGCTAAATATCATGATATTGTTTGTCATTATGATTATGCTTGTTGTGAGCTTGCAAGTACATACAATGTACTGACCTGGCGTGTCATGCCAGATTTCAGGAAAGTCTCGTTGGAAAGGAGCGTTGTTCGAGTCTAGATCGTGTCCACATCGGTGTCCCTGTGAGATGGAGCTTCCGCTATGACGTTATTCTACTGCCATGTAGTTGTTCGGGTCGAGGCCCCTTTATGTTCACTAAATAATGTACATATGGATCAGCCACACCAAGTGTGCTGCTTGGCCTCGACCGCTGTTGTAATATGAACTCTGTTCCGCTAGGATCAATGAAGCGGTTGTTTTCTGTCCCAATATGTTGTGTGTTGCCAGAAGACATGGTCTCTGGGCTGGCAATGCAGGGTAAACCGGTCGCTCTGAGCCGGGGTGCCACAACGATTGGTATCAGAGCCGCGCTGACTGTAGGCCACGCTAGACTACGACGTGTTAACTGGACGCTAGGCGCGAGTAAATTTGAGTGCCGGTAGCAGTTATAGCTGGTTGTTGCATTCTAGTTATTTGATTATTATTGTTATGCTAACCTGCTAATGGTTGTGAGTGTAGATGGCTCCGGTGCCGTATCCATGCCAGTTGCAGCTGATGCCGTACATGTCACCGCACCTTCTCCGCAACGTGTGGCGTCGGCTGTACCCTCACGGAGATGAACCGGTCTACCGTGTGTACCGGGAGCGTCTAGCAGACTCAGTGTATGAGTATCACGCAGTGGTTACTCTGCGCACTAGTTCTGATTCCGGCTCTTACACTCGCACTTCTCAAAGCGGTTACGCCTCCACCGCTTCTCAGGCTGCCCAGTTTGCCGCATTTGAGGTCCTTGTCGAGCTTCGTTATACCGAGGTTCAAATGCAGCACCACCCAGGTTTCTATTACTACCCATCTCTGCACGACAATGGTCGTGTCCGTTTTCCTCTCATTGACCCAGAGTCTAATAGTGTTGCTAGCCATCTTGCTTGTTATATCACTGCTAGCTATTTGATGATCCACGAGCTGGCTCGAGAGCTGACTCGTGCTCGTACTTTTTTAGCCGCTACCTTGGTCACTACTAGATCCACCACTACTCTGTCCTCCCTGGGATTCACCCCGTATGTCCAAATTATTCTAGCTCTCCTATTTCGCCGGTTACTCCCCCGAGTAGCACAGGCGTCTCCGCCGTGAACCCTCTCAGTGCTCCTGCCGAGTGGGTCTCACTTCTTGCTACCCCTGTAGCCCCGATGCTTCATCCTACCCCTGCCCCTGAGGGAGAGCCATCGAGGCAGCTTAGTCGCATTACCTTTAACCCGTAGGTTTCCGTTAACCATGTCAGTTCGGGATCTGAGACCGCTTCAGGGGAGGACACCGCAGCACCAGCAGAGCAGTAGTGTCTTTGAGTATTCACAGTCATCTAGATGGTGTATGGATGTAGTTGTATGAGTCATGATGCTTCATGTATGAGAGTAGTGGAACCAGTCATGTTGTTTAATTTTCATGCATGAGTCTATGTATAATTATGTTGGGACTTCAATCGCCGTATTTTCTTCGCTCTTTTTGGTCTTTTTCGAGAGTTGTTGCTGGCTTTTCCCCATTTTTATTCTTGGATGTCTCTCATCTCGATTGCTTTGCCTTGGGAAAAATACTCAATAGGATGACGCGGGGAGGCAGCAGTAGCAACGTTCGCGCGAGAACTCCTGTTCGTCGTTCCGCATGACATGCAGGATATTCTCCTGAGCCGGAAGTTCAGCCACCACCTCCACCGCCCGATCCTCCCTCCACCGAGCAAGTTCTGCGTATGTTTGAAGAGAAAAGGAACAATGATCTGATTGAAATATTGAGAAGTGTGCAAGCTATGGTTGGACAGAATGGAAATCAGAATGGTCACCACTCAAAGCTGTCAGATTTTCAGAGGACCAATCTACCCAGTTTCAGTCAGGTTGTTGACCCATTCGATGCAGACGATTGGTTGCGGACCATGGAGAAGAAGCTTGAGATCGCCCGTACTAAAGGAAATGATAAAGTCCCATTTGCGACCCATTACCTGGAAGGCGCAGCTGCCATATGGTGGGAAAATACAAAAGCCATGTGGCCGCTTGATGAGGAAGTCACCTGGGAAAAATTCAAGGATAAGTTCCGCAAGTATCACATCCCTACTGGAGTTATGAAGGCCAAGCAACATGA
Source organism: Triticum urartu (assembly GCF_003073215.2). Classification (NCBI taxonomy): domain Eukaryota; kingdom Viridiplantae; phylum Streptophyta; class Magnoliopsida; order Poales; family Poaceae; genus Triticum; species Triticum urartu. The sequence goes on along the minus strand of NC_053024.1, from coordinate 126,696,081 downwards.
ATTTCTTGCGCTCGTCCAAGGAAATCAGTCTGTGGCTGAGTATCTGCGAAAATTCAATCATTTGTCCCGTTACTCTCTGTATGATGTGGCCATTGAAGAAAGAAAGATTGACAGATTTCTTGGAGGTTTAAATCCACAACTTCGGTGTGCTCTCAGTATGTTTGATTTCACCTATTTCCAAACTCTGGTGGACAAGGCGTTCATTGCTGAACGGGAGCACCATCTTATATCGGATAATAGGCCTGCTAACAACGACAACAAGCGCAAGTTTGAGCCAAAGAAGGATGGACAACCTGTGCAAAAAGCTCGTACCTGGCAGACGACTCAGGTGGAATACAGGCCAAATTGGCAGCAGAATGTTAACAGGACCACCATCAAGTCAAGAATATTGTAACCAGTCCAACACATGAGGAGCGCCAGCGCAATAATACTTGTTTCATTTGCGGGCAGCCTGAACATTATGCCAAACAATGCCCAAGAACAACAAGGTGAATGCTTTGAGTAGGACACAAGTCAACTTTATGGAGTCAGGGCCAACCCAGAAAAACTTAATTGGGAACGTAAATCATATCTCCGCCGATGAAGCCCAAGAGAAGCCAGAAGTCGTCATTGGTATGTTTTCTGTTAATGACATACCTGCAGTAATTTTATTTGACTCTGGGGATTCCCATTCTTTTATTTCTCGGAGTTTTTCTGCCCAAAACAATTTTCCTTGCACCATTTTGGGAAAAAATATGTTGGTACAAACCCCGAGATCTATAATCAAGAGCAATCTAGTCTGCCGTGATCTGGTGATCAATATCAACGGGATCCACTTTCCAACATCTCTGATAATCATTGAGTCTGAACAGTTGGATATTATATTGGGGATGAATTGGCTGACCAAATATCAAGTTTGTATAAACTGCGCAACCCGAGAAGTCAGTTTGACCAGTCTGGATGGGTAGCTCATCAAATTCTATGCTCGCAAGCATGTACCCAAGCCAGAACTAGTTTGCACCGCTATGGTTGAGTTGGAATTTATTCCTGTGGTCAGTGAGTATCCTGATGTGTTTCCAGAAGAACAGCCAGGCATGCCACCAGATCGGGAACTGGAATTTGTCATAGATCTTGTGCCCAGAACCGCACCAATATACAAGAAGTATTACCGGATGCCCTCATTAGAATTAGTGTAACTAAAGAAACAACTTGAAAAATTACTCCATAAGGGTTATATTCGTCCCAGGTCTTCACCGTGGGGGTCACCTGCAACTTTCGTAGGCAAAAAGGATGGCAGTCTCCGTATGTGCATAGATTATCGCCAGCTGAATGAGGTTACCATCAAAAATAAATACCCACTGCCATGGATTGATGATCTATTTGATCAGCTCAGTGGGGCTAAAGTATTCTCAAAAATTGATTTACGGACCGGATATCATCAGCTCAAGATTAAAAAGGAAGATATTCCTAAGACCGCATTCACTACACAATACGGTCTTTACGAATATACTGTGATGTCCTTTGGACTCACCAATGCCCCTGCCTTCTTCATGCATATGATGAACAAAGTATTCATGGACTTCCTCGACAAATTCGTGGTAGTCTTTATCGACGATATCCTCATTTACTCCAAGAGTGAAGAGGAGCATAAGGATCACCTCCGAGCAATGCTACAACGACTCCGCAACCATCAGTTATACGCCAAGTTCAGTAAGTGCGAATTTTGGCTCAAGCAAGTCGGGTTTCTCGGACATGTACTATCCGCCGAAGGTATAGCTGTGGACCCGAGCAAAGTAAAAGATGTGCTCGATTGGGTACCGCCCACGACTGTAACATAGATCCGGAGTTTTCTCGGATTAGCTGGATACTATCGTCGTTTCATTGAAGGGTTTTCCAAAATTGCTAAACATATGACGGAACTGCTAAAAAAGGATACAAAGTTTGAGTGGACAAAGGACTGTGAGAAGAGTTTTAATGAGCTAAAGACACGACTGACAACCGCACCAGTATTGACTCTTCCAGACATTTATCGCATCTTTGATGTGTACTGTGATGCCTCCAGACAAGGTATTTTTTGCGTGCTGATGCAAGATGGCAAGGTAGTGGCATATGCATCACGCCAGCTACAACCACACGAGGGAAATTATCCTAATCATGATTTGGAATTGGCCGCCGTGGTTCATGCATTAAAAATTTGGAGACACTACCTCATTGGAAAAAGGTGCCAAATTTTTACCGACCACAAAAGCCTCAAGTACATCTTCACTCAGCCAGATTTAAATTTCCATCAGCGAAAATGGTTAGAGTTGGTCAAGGATTATGACCTTGGAATAAATTACCATCCAGGCAAGGCCAACATCGTTGCCGATGCGCTCAGTCGAAAGCCCGTCAGCTTAAATGTCATGTTAACATCCTTGCCTACCAAACTTCAAGAGGAGATTGCTCAGCTCAACTTGGTCATCATGGACGCTGGTCTCACTAATATTTTGAAAGTTACCCCCACACTCGAAATGGAAATCCGCAAGGCCCAGCCAGACGGTGCCGAGCTACAAAAACATGCAAGGCATCCCCCAGATTTCTTCAAGGACAAATTTGGTACCGTTCGATTCCCTGGACGAATTTGTGTACCAGATCAACCGGACTTGAAAAAGAAAATCTTGTCAGAAGCACACGAATCCTCGTATTCCATTCATCCAGGAGGTACGGAAATGTATGAGGACCTTAAACAAATATTCTGGTGGGATGGGATGAATAAAGACATTGCCAATTTTGTAGCCTGTTGCGACATATGCAACAAGGTGAAAGCAGATCATCAGAAGCCAGCCGGACTTCTCCAACCACTGCCAATTTCACAATGAAAATGGGATGATGTTTGCATGGATTTCATCACCGGATTATCTAGGACTCAGCGAGGCAAAGACGCAATCTGGGTTATAGTGGACACCCTCACCAAGGTTGCTCACTTCATCCCGATCAGCACCAGATACAGAGCAGACGAACTTGCACAACTGTATGTATCCAGAATCGTCAGTCTGCATGGAGTACCACGGACTATCACTTCCAACCGAGGTTCTTTGTTTACCTCCACTTTCTGGTCCCGTCTCCATCAAGCCTTGGGGACAACACTGAAATATAGTACTGCTTATCACCCTCAGATGGATGGTCAGACAGAGCGAGTAAATCAAATACTCGAAGATATGTTGCGAGCATGTGTGCTAGCCAACAGAGCAAAATGGGAAGATTGCTTGCCATATGCCGAGTTCTCATATAACAACAGTTTCCAGACCAGTCGAAAGATGTCACCATATGAAGCTCTATATGGTCGTAAGTGCCGCACTCCTCTAAATTGGTCTCAAGTTGTAGATAGCCGTATCTTCGGAACCGATCTCATGATGGAAGCTGAGAGACAAGTCAGGGAAATCAGAGACCGACTACAATTGGCCAAATCCCGTCAGAAGAGTTTTTATGATGCAAAGCACCGGCAGGTCAGTTTTGAACCCGGAGAACACGTGTACCTCCGAGTCACTCCTATGAAAGGAGTTAAGTGATTTCAGACTCGTGGAAAGCTGGCACCCAGATTCATTGGTCCATTCCCAATTATGTCTCGAGTGGGTACGGTTGCATACCAACTGTACCTACCCCCGGAGTTGTCAGATAAACACGATGTGTTCCATGTTTCGCAATTGAGACGATGCATATCCCCGCCTGAGAAAAAGACTGCAATGACTGAGATAGAATTGGCAAAGGATTTAACTTATGAAGAAAGACCGTTCAAAGTTTTGGATCAATTGGAAAGGGTCACGCGCAGCAAAGTCAGAAAATTCTTCAAAGTACAGTGGGAGCATCACAACGAGTCAGAAGCAACTTGGGATCAGGAAGACTTCCTTAAGAGTCAGTATCCAGAGTGGTTTTCCCAAGCAACCGAATCTCAAGGACGAGATTCATTCTAAGTGGGGGAGGTTTGTGACAGCCTAGTTTTTGCCCTCTTTCATTTGCTTGAGTTTTCATTTGAATTTTTTTGAAACTTGGAGTTTTTGAATCTTTTCATTTGGACTTAAACACTTGGGCATCCTTGGCTTTCTCCCAAGTGTTCACTTCTCTCCCAAACCATCATTTCACTTCTGATCCACCACAAAGTAATCTTTGGAATATTTTTCTTAAATGAAAATATTCATTCTCTCTAAAACCCTAAGCCAAATCTGTTTGCTCCAAAGCAACCCTAATTTTTATGGCTCAGAAAATTCTAAGATAATTCACAAATATTCTAGGGACCCTAGGGCACCTCCCTGAGCAAAAATATTTCATCACTTTTTGGAATATTTTTGCTACAGAAAATCTTTTCTGTTCTGGACAGAAATGGTAGTTTCTACAGCAACTACCATTTTACTTGCTTTATTTGACCTGATCTTTCTTGTGCTTATTTACCTTAGTAACTCCAAGCTAGCCTCCAAAGCATAGCTTCAAACTCCTAGCTATTTGACCATAGTAACATCACAAAGTTACTATCCAGAAACTTTCCAGACTTGTAAAACTTTTTCTACTGCACCGGGATCCAAACCAAACCGTGGTAAACTTCAAAACCACCGCGAACAACATTCCAGACATGAATTTTGGACGAAGGCTGGCCTGTGGAGAGAGTTCGCGCGATGACCATGCGTGTCCACGATGCCAGGCATGCGTGTCGACGCGCTCTGGGAGCTGCCGAGCGCTCTGTTCGCGCGTGCTCGCTTCCCCCGACTACCAAACTGCTACGTCTTGAGCTTGCGTTGGTTTTCCCCGAAGTGGATGGGATGATGCGGCAGAGTAGCGTAAGTATTTCCCTCAGTTTTTGAGAACCAAGGTATCAATCCAGTAGGAGCCCACACTCAAGTCCCTCGTACCTGCACAAAGCGATAGCTACTCGCAACCAACGCGATTAGGGGTTGTCAATCCCTTCACGGTCACTTACGAGAGTGAGATCTGATAGATATAATATTTTTGGTATTTTTGGTATAAAGATGCAAAGTAAAAAGTAAAAGCAAAGTAAAAAGCAAAGCAAGATTAAAGTGATGGAGATTGATATGATGAGAATAGACCCAGGGGCCATAGGTTTCACTAGTGGCTTCTCTCAAGAGCATAAGTATTCTACGGTGGGTGAACAAATTACTGTTGAGCAATTGATAGAATTGAGCATAGTTATGAGAATATCTAGGCATGATCATGTATATAGGCATCACGTCCGTGACAAGTAGATCGAAACGATTCTAATCTACTACTATTACTCAACTCATCGACCGCTATCCAGCATGCATCTAGAGTATTAAGTTAAAAACAGAGTAACGCCTTAAGCAAGATGACATGATGTAGAGAGATAAATTCATGCAATATGAAATAAACCCCATCTTGTTATACTCGATGGCAACGATACAATACGTGCCTTGCTGCCCCTTCTATCACTGGGTAAGGACACCGCAAGATCGAACCCAAAGCTAAGCACTTCTTCCATGGCAAGAACTACCAATCTAGTTGGCCAAACCAAATGGATAATTCGAAGAGACTTGCAAAGATAACCAATCATACATAAAAGAATTCAGAGAAGATTCAAATATTATTCATAGATAGACTTGATCATAAACCCACAATTCATCGGTCTCAACAAACACACCGCAAAAAGAAGATTACATCGAATAGATCTCCACAAGAGAGGGGGAGAACTTTGTATTGAGATTCAAAGAGAGAGAAGAAGCCATCCAGCTACTAACTATGGACCCGAAGGTCTGAGGTAAACTACTCACACTTCATCGGAGAGGCTATGATGATGTAGAAGCCCTCCGTGATGACGGCCCTCTTCCGGCGGACCTCCAGAACAGGCCCCAAGATGGGATCTCGTGGATTCAGAAAGTTGCGGCGGTGGAATTAGGTTTTTGGCTCCTGTTCTGATCGTTTGGGTGTACGTGTGTATATATAAGAGGAAGAAGTACGCCGGAGGAGCAACGAAGGGCCCACGAGGCAGGGGGGCGCGCCCTAGGGGGGGGGCGCCCCCACCCTTGTGACCGCCTCTTTTGTTCCTTGGAGTAGGGTCCAAGTCTCCTAGATCACGTTCGGTGAGAAAATCACGTTCCCGAAGATTTTATTCCGTTTGGACTCCGTTTGATATTCCGTTTATCCGAAACACTGAAATAGGCAAAAAACATCAATTCTGGGCTAGGCCTCCGGTTAATAGGTTAGTCCCAAAAATAATATAAAAGTGGAAAATAAAGCCCAATATAGTCCAAAACAGTAGATAATATAGCATGGAGCAATCAAAAAATATAGATACGTTGGAGATGTATCAGGCATCCCCAAGCTTAATTGCTGCTCGTCCTCGAGTAGGTAAATGATGAAAAGAGAATTTTTGATGCGGAGTGCTACTTGGAATAATTTCAATGCAAATCTTCTTAATTGTGGTATGAATATTCAGATTAGAAAGATTCAAGACAAAAGTTTATATTGACATAAAAATAATAATACTTCAAGCATACTAACAAAGCAATTATGTCTTCTCAAAATAACATGGCCAAAGAAAGTTATCCCTACAAAATCATATAGTCTGGCTATGCTCCATCTTCACCACACAAAGTATTTAAATCATGCACAACGCCGATGACAAGCCAAGCAATTGGTTCATACTCACCACGTCGTCTCCCAATCTATTAGATTGGGCCGAGGACCCCCGTGGCCGTATACTCATGGGCCAGTTCGGACGGCTACCGCATACAAGAAAGATTCCACAAGACTTGGCGATCAAGACAAGGATTTCTCCCCACCGGCGTATTCGGCTAGGACTCTTGTTATCCTAGGCCTTCGGTGCATTATATAAACCGAGGCCAGGCTAGTCGATAGAGAGACAATATATACAACAATCATACCATAGGCTAGCTTCTAGGGTTTAGCCTCCTTGATCTCGTGGTAGATCTAGTTTTCTACTACCCATATCATCAATATTAATCAAGCAGGAGTGGGGTATTACCTCCATCGAGAGGGCCCGAACCTGGGTAGAAACACCGTGTCCCTTGTCTCCTGTTACCATCCGGCCTTGACGCATAGTTCGGGACCCCCTACCCGAGATCTGCCGGTTTTGAAACCGACATTGGTGCTTCATTGAGAGTTCCGCTATGTGATCGACAAAAGGATCGATGGCTCGCCTGCAGATCAACTGCGACTTCGGCGTCTTCGTCACCAGTTCGACTGGTCACCTTGGTTCGACCAAGAATTGCGCCCCGTGTTCGGATCACCATGTTCCGACGAGGGCCTTCATCAAACATCAACACCGATCTCTATCAGGATCACGGAGGAATTATCTATGGAGCTCGGGGGCTCAACGTCAACATTGCCCTCAAGCGACCGTGCTGTTTTTCTGGACAGCAAACTCGTATCTGCCGCCACCACCTCCTTGAGTATCGCTTTGACAATTGCTTTGGTGGAATTGTGCAGAATTGAGTCTACAACAACCCTTGGAAAATTTCATTGAGTTCCGATGGAGGAATCTCTGGCAATCCACGATTTACCGGAGCCCTGTCAAATCTGGACGGGAATTTGGATGAGTTTGTGGCGTGGTGTCCAGCTTCTATCTCAGACGTCCTTTGGAAGATCCAACCGTTGATCGGCTGCAGAATTCCTATATCTACCGCCTCTCAAAATTTCAGCTCGATCCAACCGTCCAAACTCCTGGAATCTTCCGATTAGTGCATCACTTTTCGGATCTGTTTTCTGCGCGAAAACGAATCCGACCCGAGTTCATCTTTTTTATGAACGGGATTTCGGACATCCCTTTTGAAGGAAGTTTTGTATGGGTATTGTGTTTTGTTCCCGAACACACCCCACTAACTTTAAGATCTTTTGAACATGATCTTCAACATCATGCTGGTGTCAAACCAGTCCGGCAATATTACTCCACGGCTGCCGACCTGCGCTAGACACGACGTCACTTTGTTGAGCCGAGCTCAACTTCTTCGGATCATCATCTCGGCAAGCCGAACAAGAGTCCGGCATCGCGAAGGATAAATCATCACCAACATCGCCGCCCCACGGATTACACGGAGCGGGCATACCGGTATCGCCACACGGTCGCTTCATCAAGCCGGCATCGACCATGTCACAACCTGCATCGACAGGGCCGCGCTATTGCTTTTTCAAGCTGGTGTCCATCACGCCGACCTACTTCGACTCATTGGCTGACGTCGAGGCTTCGACATCTCGGCTGGACCGGGGGCTTCGCCATCTCTTCATCAACCTACTCCGGACACTTCGGCGTCACTAGCCGACCAGCTCCGTCACGTTAGCTGGACCGAGGGCTTTGCCTCGGCGAGCCAACCTTTACCAGCATTGCCATGCCGTCGTTTTATCGCCTATCAGGCAATGGGTGTGCGGAGCGAGTCCCAAATTTGGGAATCGCCTTCCTTCGGATTGCTACAACAAGTAAACCAGGTGCTATTAATCCCAGTATTTTTTGCTTGTTTGGGTACATTTTTCCCAAGGAATTATTACTCTGGTTTGTCCATGATATGTACACAGGTCTATCAAATGGTGACCGCATTAACGACGGTCGCGTGGTGGTTCGATCAATTTCCGTACATAGTCCGGCGAACGCCGCATCCGGAGCTCGGCCCGACCTGTAAATTCAGGCTTTGCCATGCCTTTACTACATCACGCCGACACCCTGCATCGACATTGACTACGGCGCCAGGCCATATTTCTTTTATTACTCACTTTGCATAAATTATTTATTATGCAACGTTTTTTTAATTATCATTATTACTATTATCTCCGGTTGGCACTTTTTTTTGTGCACAGGAAAATGATCCGGGGACTTCGGCGTCACTCTGCCGGTCTGCATTGACCATGCTATGTCACCACTTCGGCGTGTCGAGCTCTCCGCTCCGCCACCTCAGGACCAGCTTGGGGGATGGAACCTTGCCCCGCATCAAGCTCAGATCGCGTCATCAATACCGAACACATTAAGCAGCTAAGTTGCTTTCATGCTCAAAGCTTTAATTCCTAATTTGTGCTCGGTTCGACCAAGCATTATACTTTTTTGGAAAAAAGTTGCTTTTAAAAATTTCCTTGTCCAAACTTTGTTTGTGACGCATAAATTTAAATACTCCGTTTACTTGGGGGCTTCCTTTATGAAGCTTTTCCTGTTGCATATGATTATACTTGTACGGCTTCGTTCCTTGTTCGTGTATTACGCCACAATATGCACCACATTGACTTAAGCGATTTGCAAGCTGGGTTGCCTCGCTCCTGTGTTTACCCCTACGTTCCCGATTGTTCGGCTAGGGAGTAAAGTGAGCACCTCTGCGATTGTCACGATCGGGTCACCCGAGCCGGACCTCAGACTGGGTGAAGCCGAAAGCTAGTGCTCTTATAGTTATTCAATGATGGTCGGCACACAACGGAACTCATGAGTACAAAAAATCTATTGCACAAGTCTCATAATAACAATGAGCACCGAAGAAAGGTATCGGTGGGGGTACTATTTTCTTCGAAGATGCTTCTTACTCTTCGCAGTAATATAGCATAAGTTCCCTGAGCGCGCTTTGTCTGTTACAGCCTTATGGCCTGATTGCCTGGTTATTGGAAACAGCGTCGATATTCTCGACCGATGGAGTACATAACACTTTTCGGTCCTTAACCGAAGAGGGAGAAGCCGACGGTCGGTTAAGACGCGTTTAAAGTTCGGTTGAACATAGATATGATATAAGTACTTCGGTACATGCAATCATTCTTCTACCCAAGTCACTTGGGGGCTCTTAAGTTTATTTGAGCCGTTTTATAATAAGTGTTCTTCTTCTCAGTCATTTCAAAGTTCTATTATTATTATTATTATTATTATTATTTATCACTCCTTTTTTCGACGCGAGTGTGCGGTCACTAGCCGGGGAGCCTAATTTCTCTCTCAAAGCCGCTAGAGTTTAGTTTGCTAAACTGGCCTAATGAGAAGTACTCCGCCCTCGGGATAGGAGGTTGAAGTCGTAGGCTGACCCGCTCGATGTCTTGAGATAGGATGTGTCATGTTAAAGGATGACAGAAGCACTTCTTTTTTCTAAGACCAATTTTCGGATTGGCACCGAACACTTGATCTTGTTCGGACGTCATGTTTTTATTGACGTTTCTTGGTTTTCCAAGCTTTTTGGCACTTTTAAACTATTTGTGCTTTTCCAGCATTAGTCTCACAGTGCAACGCCGGACACCTTTAGGGATTCGGCAAAAACATTCTCAGATATTGCTATATATGCATCGATTTCGAATTGTGTCTTCGGTCAATAGTTGGGTTGCCCGGCTCCTGCACTTGCTTCCTACATTCCATTTTGTTCGTCTAGGCGTGCAAAGGGAGAACCACTGCGATTGTGCTTCCAGCTCACATGGTTAAGCACCTTAGTGGAGAAAGCCGAAAACTGACTGTCACAATAAGCGTAAATTGGTCAGCGATCCGATGACTATGACGAGCCATTCATAACATTGGCCGAAGTGTTTACGGCTTGACCTCGACTGTCGCCGAACACTACCGGGGGCTATTAACTGGTCTCCCAAACTAAATCCTCGATATTTTGCTCTTACATTCGAGCTGAGGTTTCATGATCATGCTTAGCATGACAACCCAAAGAAAGGAACCGATAGCGGGACTATTTTCTTTGGAAGACATTTCTTCTGTTAAACAGTAATATAACTCTCTGCGTACATTTGTTTATAAAACCGTATGGCCAGATTGCCTTGTTTGTTGTAAATCTTTGCCCTCATAAAGGCTTTATAAAATAGAACAAACACTCCTTGGCTACTGGCCGAGGAGGTGGAAGCCGATGGTCGGTCAACAAAGTTTTGTACAATGCGGATCTGAGCATTAATGACGTAAAGTACTTGGATACATAGAGTCATTACACATAATTTGTGATTTTACTATGGATATTGATCCTTAATTCGGTCACCCGTGCCCGCATTAAGGCTCGGGGGCTACTGGGCTTCGGGCTTATTATTTACAAATATTAAAGGGGCACATCGATCCCCTGATCTGGTGTTACCAGCCGACCAGTGTCTCGGGGGCTACTGCATTGCTTGTCCAATGCAGAAAATTTTATGTGCAATATAGTTTCCGAGGAGATTTTGATCCTCAGGTTGGTCGGCCGCACCCAACCTGAGTCTTGAGGATTGAGCATGCCGCTTTTGTGTCCCGAAGTATTCTGCCGATTTGATCCTCAGGCTGATTTTGCAAATCAACCTGAGTCTCGGCGGCTACTGGGATCAGCGGTCTTATGTCATCCTTCATGTGCATCTCAGGTTTTAGACCGATACACACCTTGAGGGCTACTGGCTATATATCTCGGCAGAGAATAAATTGCACGAACAAAAAATATTGACAAAAAATCGGCCCATAGTCGGGGTGGTGCACCACCTCGGAAGCAGTCCGGCATAAAGCTCGGGCACTAGTGGCTGGCTCCATAGAGGGCATTTCCGGCATTAAGCTCGGCTAAACTCCTTCAACTTTTTTGAAGCAAGGTGATATGACACCTCGGATATAGTCCGGCATTGGAGCCTGGACACAGTTCGGCGTTGGAGCTCGGATATATTTCGGCGTTGGAGCTCGGATATACAGTCCGGCGTTGGAGCTCGGATACATTCCGGTGCTAGAGCCGGGAAGCGGTCCGGCGTTGGTGCTCGGCTGCAAAAGATACCTCGAATGCAGTCCGGCGTTGGAGCTCGGACGCAAGAGGACCCTGCCTCCCGGGAACAACTTCAAACCTGAGGTGTGGCATAAAAATAAACAAGGCATTGATAAAGGCCAGAAACTTAAAGGGGCTCCTCGGATACCCGACATGTAAACTCGTCGAATGCATTTCGGCGATCCTCAAGATAGAAGATAAAGAAGATTTGTTGAACCAGTTTTCAAGACCGGCAACCGAAGATGAAGAATAGTTCGGAAGAATCGAGGAGCGTCCCTAACTTGAAGACCGGTTGAGGGGGCTAATGACGGTGTCCTGGACTAGGGGGTACTCACCACGTTGTCTCCCGATCTATTAGATTGGGCCGAGGACCCCCGTGGCCGTATATTCATGGGCCAGTTCGGACGGCTACCGCATACAAGGAAGATTCCACAAGACTTGGCAATCAAGACAAGGACTTCTCCCCACCGGCGTATTCGGCTAGGACTCTTGTTATCCTAGGCCTCCGGTGCATTATGTAAACCGAGGCCAGGCTAGTCGATAGAGAGATAATATATACAACAATCATACCATAGGCTAGCTTCTAGGGTTTAGCCTCCTTGATCTCGTGGTAGATCTACTCTTGTACTACCCATATCATCAATATTAATCAAGCAGGAGTAGGGTATTACCTCCATCGAGAGGGCCCGAACCTGGGTAAAAACATCGTGTCCCTTGTCTCCTGTTACCATCCGGCCTTGACGCACAGTTCGGGACCCCCTACCCGAGATCCGCCGGTTTTGACACCGACACTAACTTTTTCAAAACTTTTTCAATCTTCATGCAATACATGAGCGTGAGTCATGGATATAGCACTATAGGTGGAATAGAATGGTGGTTGTGGAGAAGACAAAAAGGATAAGATAGTCTCACATCAACTAGGCGTATGAATGGGCTAGGGAGATGCCCATTAATAGATATCAATGTGAGTGAGTAGGGATTGCCATGCAACGGATGCACTAGAGCTATAAATGTATGAAAGCTCAACAAAAGAAACTAGGTGGGTGTGCATCGAACTTGCTTGCTCATGAAGACCTAGGGCAATTTGAGGAAGCCCATCATTGGAATATACAAGCCAAGTTCTATAATGAAAAATTCCCACTAGTATATGAAAGTGATAATATGAGAGACTCTCTACTATGAAGATCATGGTGCTACTTTCAAGCACAAGTGTGGTAAAAGGATAGTAACATTGTCCCTTCTCTCTTTTTCTCTCATTTTTTATTTGGGCCTTTTCTCTCTTTTTTTGTGGCCTCCTTTTTTTATTTGGGCTTCTTTGGCCTCTTTTTTTATTTTATTTTTCATCCAGAGTCTCATCCCGACTTATGGGGGAATCATAGTCTCCATCATTCTTTCCTCACTGGGACAATGCTCTAAGAATGATGATCATCACACTTTTTTTTCTTACAACTCAATACTTAGAACAAAATATGACTCTTTGTGAATGCATCCGGCGGTGTAACGGGATATGTAATATGACAATGATGGAATGTGTCATGATGAACTAGATGGTGGAAAGTTGCATGGCAATATATCTCGGAATGGCTATGGAAATGGCATAATAGGTAGGTATGGTGGCTGTTTTGAGGAAGGTATATGGTAGGTGTATGATACCGGCGAAAGGTGCGCGGTATTAGAGAGGCTAGCAAAGGTGGAAGGGTGAGAGTGCATATAATCCATGGCCTCAACATTAGTCATAAAGAACTCATATACTTATTTCAAAAATCTAGAAGTTATCAAAGCAAAGTATTACGCGCATGCTCCTAGGGGGATAGATTGGTAGGAAAAGACCATCGCTCGTCCCCGACTGCCACTCATAAGGAAGACAATCAATAAATAAATCATGCTCCGACTTCGTCACATAACGGTTCACCATACGTGCATGCTACGGGAATCACAAACTTTAGCACAAGTATTCTTTAAATTCACAACTATTCAACTAGCATGACTTTAATATTATTACCTCCATATCTCAAAACAATTATCATGCTTCAATCTTTTCCTAGTATTCAGCACACTCAAAAGAAAGGTTCACAAATCTTGAATACCAAGCATATTATTATTAAGCAAATTACCATGCTATTAAGAGACTCTCAAAATAATTTAAGTGAAGCATGAGAGATCAATAGTTTCTTTAAAACAAATCCACCACCGTGCTCTAAAAGATCTAAGTGAAGCACATAGAGCAAAATTATCTAGCTCAAAAGATATAAGTGAAGCACATAGAGCAAAACTACTTAGCTCAAAAATATATAAGTGAAGCACATAGAGCAAAATTATCTAGCTCAAAAGATATAATTGAAGCACATAGAGCAAAACTACTTGGCTCAAAAAGATATAAGTGAAGCACATAGAGTATTCTATCAAATTTTAATTCATGTATGGCTCTCTCAAAAGGTGTGTACAGAAAGGATGATTGTGGAATACTAAGACACAAAGACACAAATAATACAAGACGCTCCAAGCAAAACACATATCATGTTGGTGAATAAAAATATAGCTCCAAGTAAATTACCGATGGAAGTGGACGAAAGAGGGGATGCCTTTCGGGGCATCCCCAAGCTTTGAATTTTTGGTGTCCTTGGATTATATTGGGGGTGCCATGGGAATCCCCAAGCTTAGGCTCTTTCCACTCCTTGTTCCATGATCCATCAAAAGAATTCACCCAAAACTTGAAAACTTCATAACACAAAACTCATAATAGAAAACTCGTGAGCTTCGTTAGCGAAAGAAAACAAAAGTCCACTTCAAGGTACTGTAATGAACTCATTCTTTATTTATATTGGTGTTAAACCTACTGTATTACAAATTCTCTATGGATTATAAACTATTTTACTAGCCATAGATTCATCAAAATAAGCAAGCAACACACGAAAAACAGAATCTGTCAAAAACAGAACAGTCTGTAGTAATCTGTAGCTAGCGCAAGATCTGGAACACCAAAAATTCTAAAATAAATTGCTGGACGTGAGGAATTTATATTTTAATCATCTTCAAAAGGAATTAACTAAATATAACTCTTCAAATAAAAATGACAGCAGTTCTCGTGAGTGCTAAAGTTTCTGTTTTTTACAGCAAGTTCAACAAGACTTTCCCCAAGTCTTCCCAACGGTTCTACTTGGCACAAACACTAATTAAACACAAAAAACACAACCAAAACAGAGGCTAAATAATTTATTTATTAATAAGCAGGAGCAAAAAGCAAGGAATAAAAATAAAATTTGGTTGCCTCCCAACAAGCGCTATCGTTTAACGCCCCTAGCTAGGCATAAAAGCGAGGATAGATCTAGGTATTGCCATAGTAATAAGATAGATCGGTGAAGCTCATTTCATATTCTCTACGTTCAGCATCAAGTTTTCTTTGAGGCAAGCAAAAGTAATCAAAAGGGCTAAATTTAATAGGACAGAAGTCCCCAAGATCAATTTTAGGAGGTATAGGTTCCTCTTTCGGCCCTTCGTAATGCACAACCAATTCATCATTATATGCATTCTTTTGACAGAACTTTGTGAGCCTAGACTCAAGAGAGTATCCTAGCTCATTATATCGAATAGCCAAATCATCATTAAGTTCAGCGATTCTATCAATTAAAATATTGGTTGGCACCCTTTTTCTGAGGTTTTCATTAAAAGCAACATAGTCAGGAGATTGAAAGCGCATAATTTCTTCTTGATCGAAGAGGATAGATTCTATGGGAGGACAACCAGCATCCACCCTATAGTGCGCAAAGATTTCTTTGGCTTCTTTTATTATAAATCTGAATTCATGAGCCAAAAAGATGGTAGCGGAACACTTAACGGAGGAATGCTCGATATTAGAAAATTCTAGGAAAACTCTTTGTATAAATGGGTGCATATGCATAAATTGCCTTTCAAGTTCAATGATAAGCATGGAAATAGCGTCCGCAAGACTACTAGTTCTATGGAGAATAGAACCTCCCATAGAGGGCAAAGCACCGGCACAAGTAAAGAAATCTTGAATAACTCCTTTTCCAATAATATTACCACTACTGATTCGAAATCTTTTTGTATGGTAGGTAGGGGGTTCTTCAGCAGGAGCCTCAGAATTTTCCATGATATTGTTATTGCCCATATTGGCGATAACTTCCCCAATTTCAGACATAACGACAAGCAAGCAAACTAGCACACAAGCAAACAAAAGCAAACGGGCAAAAAGGGCAAATAGAGAGGGTGGATAGAGAGAGAGAGAGGGCGAATAAAACGGCAAGGGTGAATTGGAGGGAGAGGAAAATGAGAGCCAAATGGAAAATAATGTAATGCGAGAGATAGGGATTGCGATGGGTACTTGGTATGTTGACTTTTTGCGTAGACTCCCCGGCAATGGTGCCAGAAATCCTTCTTGCTACGTCTTGAGCTTGCGTTGGTTTTCCCCGAAGAGGAAGGGATGATGCAGCAGAGTAGCGTAAGTATTTCCCTCAGTTTTTGAGAACCAAGGTATCAATCCAGTAGGAGCACACGCTCAAGTCCCTCGTACCTGCACAAAGCGATAGCTACTCGCAACCAACGCAATTAGGGGTTGTCAATCCCTTCACGGTCACTTACGAGAGTGAGATCTGATAGATATAATATTTTTGGTATTTTTGGTATAAAGATGCAAAGTAAAAAGTAAAACCAAAGTAAAAAGCAAAGCAAGATTAAAGTGATTGAGATTGATATGATGAGAATAGACCCGGGGGCCATAGGTTTCACTAGTGGCTTCTCTCAAGAGCATAAGTATTGTACGGTGGGTGAAGAAAGTACTGTTGAGCAATTGACAGAATTGAGCATAGTTATGAGAATATCTAGGCATGATCATGTATATAGGCATCACGTCCGTGACAAGTAGATCGAAGCGATTCTGCATCTACTACTATTACTCCACTCATCGACCGCTATCCAGCATGCATCTAGAGTATTAAGTTAAAAACAGAGTAACGCCTTAAGCAAGATGACATGATGTAGAGAGATAAATTCATGCAATATGAAATAAACCCCATCTTGTTATCCTCGATGGCAACGATACAATACGTGCCTTGCTGCCCCTTCTGTCACTGGGTAAGGACACCGCAAGATCGAACCCAAAGCTAAGCATTTCTCCCATGGCAAGAACTACCAATCTAGTTGGCCAAACCAAATGGATAATTCAAAGAGACATGCAAAGATAACCAATCATACATAAAAGAATTTAGAGAAGATACAAATATTATTCATAGATATACTTGATCATAAACCCACAATTCATCGGTCTCAACAAACACACCGCAAAAAGAAGATTACATCGAATAGATCTCCACAAGAGAGGGGGAGAACTTTGTATTGAGATTCAAAGAGAGAGAAGAAGCCATCCAGCTACTAACTATGGACCCGAAGGTCTGAGGTAAACTACTCACACTTCATCGGAGAGGCTATGATGATGTAGAAGCCCTCCGTGATGACGGCCCTCTTCCGGCGGACCTCCAGAACAGGCCCCAAGATGGGATCTCGTGGATTCAGAAAGTTGCGGCGGTGGAATTAGGTTTTTGGCTCCTGTTCTGATCGTTTGGGGGTACGTGTGTATATATAGGAGGAAGAAGTACGCCGGTGGAGCAACGAAGGGCCCACGAGGCAGGGGGGATGCGCCCTAGGGGGGGCACCCTCGCGACCGCCTCTTTTGTTCCTTGGAGCACGGTCCAAGTCTCCTCGATCACGTTCGGTGAGAAAATCACATTCCCGAAGATTTTAATCCGTTTGATATTCCGTTTATCCGAAACATTGAAATAGGCAAAAAAACTGCAATTCTAGGCTGGGCCTTCGGTTAATAGGTTAGTCCCAAAAATAATATAAAAGTAGAAAATAAAGCCCAATATAGTCCAAAATAGTAGATAATATAGCATGGAGCAATCAAAAATTATAGATACATTGGAGACGTATCGCAAACCTAGCCAAAACTCGCCACCATCATCGTCTCGACACCCTTAACTCCACCCTGACTCGCCGACGCCGGAGCTCGCCGCAGCGAGCACGTGCAAGGACCGGCCAGCCCAATAGCGCGGGCGCACTGTGCTCGTCGTCACCCCCTTGATCTTGTGCTCGTCTCCGCTCGCCCACAGTGGCCGCGTGACCTCCGTCGCCTCCTCCCCATCTCACTGACGCCGCTCGTCGCCGGGCGCCGTGGAAAGGTGTTCACCGGCGGAGCCCGAAGCACCCTCGCCGCTTGCCTATATATAGAGCCCCTCCCCAACCTCTCTGAGCATTCTCTAGCACTCACACACACTCCACGATTGAATAGGAAGCCGTAGCCCGGCCGGGCAGGCCTTGGGCCGCCGCCCCCGAGCTCGAGCTCGCCGGCGATCCCCTCTGGTAGTCGTGGCAGCCCCAGCCCCTCCAAGGCTTGGGAGACCCCTCCAGGGCCTCCGCCCCTCTCCGGTGATGTCATCTTGCCTGCTTGGAGCCCATGGAGCGGCCTCTGTTCACCGTCTTCTTCAACTCTGGCGACCTCCTTGTTCTGCCTCCGCTCGCGACCTCGATTCCGACGCCGTCCGACCACCCCTAGCCATGCTATGGGTACGGGCAGGTGTGCCTCGACCTCCTCTTGCCATCCATCCCTCTCGTTTTGGCCAAAGAGCCCTCATCGTCGGTGAGATCTCCGACGAAGCCGCGGCCATCTCTGTTTCTCTCTCCCTCTTCCCCCACCTGACTAGCGGGGCCCGCTAGTCAGTCACTCAGTACGCGCGCGAAGCGGTACGAGTGGTGGCGCCCCTAGGCTTTACGCCTTCGCCTAGTCTTTCTCTTTTATTCAAATTCATTTGAATTTACAGAACACTTCAAACTGTTATAACTTTTTAACCATTAGTCCAAATGAATTGATTCTTTTTGCATTGTGTTCCTTGAAAGGAAATCTAACAGCTCACCAAAGATGAGATTTTTCTAGGCTGTTTAGAATTTCTGGTGAATTTCAGAAGTGTTCTTGATATTTTCTTTTTGTGTTTAAAATTATTTTCAGAAGGTGAGGCTTGTCCTGTGGATCACCAGGAGGCTTGTGAACCTCATCTTCACTAAGGCAAGCCACATCAACATTTTTATGATGCCATTGCAATATTTGTGATTTTCCCACTTGAATGAAATGATTAATCCATGCATTCAAATAATTATTGATTTATTTGTATTCTGTTAAGTATTGACTAGTTGAATAGTTGAAACTAGTTTAGTGGATAAAGTAAAGATTTATTTGAGGTGATGTTAGAAATAATTTTGTTATGCATGATAGTTATTTTAGCTATACTTTTGCCTTCCTAAAATTGGTAAAAATTTGTTATAAACTATTCTGTTAAATATTCTGTTAAATCATATTACTTGTTTTACAGGAAGTTTGAACTTAATTTAGTGATAAAGAAAGTAAGGATTGTTGATAGAAAAATCTTTTGCTATGCATATGAAAAAGTTATCGGGATTGTTTTCTTGCGTAAGAAATTAATGAAACTTGTTACAAAAATATTTTGGGTTAAGTTATGAGTCATTTGAGCTAGTAAAGTAACGTGAGTTGTTGACGGTTATGATGACATCGGTCATTTTTATGATGCATGTGTTGTTTAGCATTTCATGGCATGCTATGACACCGGTCATTGTTAGTTTAAAGTTGAAACTGAAAATAACTCAACTTGAATACACCGTTGACTGGGTCATGGTGCCGCTAAATCGAGTTCTTTCTAGTGCAACCACATTTGCCTTTATGGGGGGCCTTGATTTGGTCCATTGACACGGCCTCTGGTCGGTGCCTCCATCTAGGGAAGGTTATGTCGTGTTTGCCCTGGCCCGGCAAGCAGGCATAATCTTGTGTTCTTGTTAATGAGATTATGGTACCGATTTCTCCATGTGGGAGTTTCCCCAAGTGGGAGTTTCCCCAAGTGGGAGTTTCCCCGAGTGGGAGTTTGGCCACGACGGTGGTCGGGGTGTCTTTGGTAGACACGGGGCCACCCAGGACCAACCCCTTGGGGATTTGGGTCGGAGTGGCCGGGAGAGTGCTGTGGCAATGGAGGGGTTTCATCGGAATGCCGTTGGTCCACCCGAATGGGAGTGCGAGGCCATGGGTTCCGTGGTGTGGGTCCAGTGTGCTACCTCTGCAGAGTGTATAATCTATCGATAGCCGCGTCCGCGGTTAAGGATACCTCGTAGTAGGTTCCACCATGAGACAACGAATAATAAAAATTTCACACTAAGCTGTAAACTTTGCATTGTCAAGGATGGCAGAAAGGCCATTGAGGAATTTGGGACCAGATATTGGTCGTGGTTGTGATCGCCGTAAGGATCATGAGTCATTGTGTTTTACCATGTTGGTGGTGTGTTTTACCACATTGGTGGTGGTTGTGATCTGAGGATGATCACGGTTGGTAAGTTGTCCTGAGGGACGTTCGAGCATGATCACATCATGTTGACATATAGTGTTGCATCATTAATAATTGGCTAAATATCATGATATCGTTTGTCATTATGATTATGCTTGTTGTGAGCTTGCAAGTACATTCAATGTACTGACCTAGCGTGTCATGCCAGATTTCAGGAAAGTCTCGTTGGAAAGGAGCGCTATTCGAGTCTATATCGTGTCCACATTGGTGTCCCTGTGAGATGGAGCTTCCGCTCCGACGTTATTCCGCTGCCATGTAGTTGTTCGGGTCGAGGCCCCTTTATGTTCACTAAATAATGTACATATTGATCAGCCGCACCGAGTGTGCCGCTTGGCCTCGACCGCTGTTGTAATATGAACTCTGTTCTGCTAGCATCAATAAAGCGGTTGTTTTCTATACCAATATGTTGTGTGTTGCCAGAAGACATGGTCCCTGGGCTGGCAATGCAGGGTAAACCGGTTGCTTTGAGCCGGGGTGCCACATTTTAGGAGCACCCTAGTTTTTTTTAATACTGATTTTGTGTGTGTGACTGAGAGAGAACGTGTGTATGTGTCCATATGTGTGTTGTGGCGGAAGGGCAATGTGGAGACGGTGTGCGTGTGATACAGACATAGAGAGGTGTGAATGTGCAAATGATCATGCATGAGTGAGACATAGACAGATGCCGATACATTGTGTATACATGAGAGAATGATCTTCTAGTTTACTTGTGTGTGTGTGTGAGAGAGAGAGAGAGAGAGACAGAGAGAGGTGCATCCATAACACAACAACCATCTCTCTCGATTCGTCCGTCCCTCGCACGGTCGCATGCAACACATGCATCAACGCGCATATTTTTACACCCTCACACGGCCCCTGCCCACCTCAAGGCCCGCACAATCTCTTCGTGAATACCCATTTCTCCCCTTAGGTTTGTTTTCTCTCAATATCTGACACACACACACACACACAGAGACACGCAACACAACACACACACACACAGTCCCCCGAGCACACAATTCATCCCCATCCAAGGTTATAGGGCGACCACTCTCGCTTGTGCTTCTTTGCACCCCAACATGCACAACACCTCAATCTTCAAAGAGGGCATCGAGCAGATCGAAGACGGCGACCACACCGCGCTAGAAAATGCAGGGTCATATGGAAGCAGGGTGATGTGACAACGGCTGACTGACTCCTCCCCCCACCCTCTCTCTCTCTCTTGCACAAAATTACCAATCCCTCTCCCCCCACACAAAATTGTCAATCCCTCAACCCACGAGATCCTTCCCCTCTTGTCCATGTTTTTCCAGCTCTCTCATCAAGCATGCTGCCTCTTCTCCTTCCACGTATACAGAATCCAGATGCACACGCATCTCATGTATATTACATGTATCCATCTTTCTCACAGACCTAACTTCTTCCTCTCTCTTTCTCTCTCTCTCTCTCTGTCTCATTAGGTTTGTCTCCTACTCTCTCATCCACATACATACAATCTTTCCCGCCCTATCTGCTCCATCTTCAAAAGCTCTCTCTGCACATTTCATTCACACATTGGGATATGTCAAAATGTTGCTTCTATAATGGCTGATGTAGAGTTATGGTTGTTTTTTTGCATCCTACAAAGTAATAACTATGAAATGCATTTAGATTCTCATTTGACTGGGATTATGTGAGTTTGAGCATGTTGTGAAGTACTATAGACCTTGTATACATCTTGGGATTCGATAATGATTGTAACTATTGAATTGTATAGACCATTACATTCGAAGTCAATAGCCTAATATATTTATTTCACAATTTCAACAAATGATTAGTTCACTACAAACTAAGAAAACAAATGTGTACTCCCTCCGTTTTTATTTAAGTCCGTGTATTAGCATTGGTCAAAGTAAAGTTTTGTAAACTCTCAAAAAGCTTATAACAAAAAATATTAACATATACAATAACAAATAAATACCATTAGATTCATTATTGAATGTACTTTCACATCATACATATTTGTTATGGTAAATGTTTATATTTTTCTATAAACTTGGTCAAACTTTAGGAAGTTTGACTTCGGTCAAACCTAATATGCAGAGTTTACTACTACTACTCGCTAGTTTCTTAGCCAAATCACTCAACACGCCACACGGGGAGTCCAGTGTCACAAAATTTTAAGGTCGGCGGGAAAATCTCCCGTGACCCTGATTCGAGCAGTGGGAGTTACCATCATAGCCTTTGGAACAGGCCTACGAATGACGCTTGGTAGGGGGTTGTTTTCGTAACTTCAGGTTCACCTACCCAGCCAACCCCACCCCGGCACCTAGAGTAGTACACTTGAATACTCCCCATTTTCTATCCCCACCGCAAAATAGACTTCTCCACGGCACCGCAACCTTCGTGCTCCTCCCCTTTACATCGGCACACTCGTCCACCGCAGCGCATCTGCCTCATCGACGACCTCGTACGCCGCACTGGAGCCAATCCACCATCGTCGTCGTACACGGAGCCTCTTCCACGACATCATCTTCCACGGTCTCGGATCTGCTTCCCGGAAGCCGACGCCAAGCGCAGAAGTACCACCGTCGTGGACAATGAACTGACTCCCGTTGCCGACCATGACTCATAGAGGCCGCCATGACCATCGTTCTCCTCCTCGATTGGTAATGTGTGTATTAAATCACTTAGCAGTACATGTGGAGTTCCAATTTTGTTCATACCTACCCTTCAAATTTCCTGGGTGCTATTGTTCCCGTAAAAGTAATTGGTTATAGCCTCCATTGTCCAATAGAATATCAGCTTGTAATTGTGCGTCGCTCCTGTATCGCGCTGTGCTTGGGTAGGTTTTTCATCTGCAACCAGTAGTGTGGCAAATGAAGGAAAGATTTTTAGAACTAGCAAGATGCCCATGCATTGCACGCATCAAGATGCATTTGTATGAGTAGTTTATCTTGTGGGAGAAAAGGATGAACGAGGGAAGGCCTTATTTGCAAATTTGGAGAGCGGTATGGGTATCTTTTTTGCAAAATTCCCATTTGTTTCCTTCCTATCTGTCAGATATAAATCGGACGGCCTATATTGTAAGAAAAAAAAGTATAGAGAAAAAAAAGTAGACAGTAAAGGAAGTAGAGATAAATATTAAATATAAAATAAATATAACACTAGAGAAGAGAGTAGATATAGCATGTTGAGATTTTTAAATCGCCACGCATTGCAATTTTGTTAGAGATGCTCTAACATGGCAGACGAGTTCTTTGATGTTGCCCACAAGATGCGCGAATATTACTAGTAGTATATTTTTCTTACCATGTTGAGATTTTAAAACCACGAGTGCGAACATGCAGAGGAGCAATGAAGACCAAACACGGGATATTCGGGACATCTTCAAGGAGCGTGGCAAGTTAAAGAGGAGCTGCACCGAACCTGTAAAACGAGCTTTGGTAAGTAATACCCTTTCAATTACTTTCGTGTAGCCTCGTGTTCTTCGATGTGTATATGTTGTAGTTTCTGTTTCTCTTAAGCGTGGTGTTCTTCGATGTGTAATAAGAAGAGTCTTAATCGTCCTAGTGCTTTCGTTTTTAGCTTGATGTAGGAAGTGGGTGTTCTCACCTTGTAGTCTGTTTTTATTTTTTCCTTTTGAATTCACTTCTCCGAGTTCTGTTTATCCGGCTTCTACTAAATGGATCTAGGTTGCTCTAAGTATTGATCTAAAAAAGAAGTAACTTCATGTCAGGATGCAGTTCCTGCGAGGAGGGAAGTATGGTCAACCTCGAGATCATGTTTCCAAAATGAGGCTGGATTACACACAAGGTGCCGGTTCCCTAATGATGCTGGATTAGACACAAGGTGCAAATTCCCAGATGATGCTGGATTACACACAAGCCAGGTGGAGTCGTCAGTTGTTCGTGTCCTTGTGGCATTAGTAAAGGCTGAAAGAAAGCGTGCATCAACCCTTGAGAATGTAGCCGAGTTCCTAAAGAAGTGAAAAGAGCAATCAAATGCTCTCTTCACCCAAGCCAAAGAGGAGATGGAAGAAGCCAGAAATAAGCTAGCAGAGGTAGAGCAGGCTAGGCGTCTCCTGCTATCTAAAATTGTTGTCAATACAAAATTTCCTTCATAATAGGTAGGTTCAAATGTTTATCTAGTCAGCATGCCTATTGTGATGTCCGTGCATCTACTGATGTGGCACAAAATGTTTTTTTTCGTGTCATGTAATAACAGCAATTACTTTCCAAACAATAACAGACAAAGCATTGGACATGGTATAGTTCACGCGCAAGCCCGACATTCCAAGTTCAACTTCCACATCAAACTCATGTTCACAGATATCTGCACATTCATACATAATGTCGACAACCATGATTCACTTCAAAGCCAAAAAATGTGAGGAGAGTTATAAATAAAGAAAATCCTCTACCAGTTCCTGCTACCAGTGCGAGCACAACAAGTCAAGACCGTGCGTAAATTAATTATATTTAATTCATTTTTTGTGTTCTAAAATGCCAGCTAGCTCGCAGAAGGACGTGTTGCCGGCACACGCGCGGATTCAATGAAGGCAGGCGGGGCAGTCGGGCCTGCAGTGAGTGCGGCCCTCTTGGCCGGCGCACCAGTTTAATGCCTGCGCTACGAGAGGTCGCGTCCGTGTCAGAGCAATCACTCCCTCCAGTCCTTCTTTGTTTGGGTATAACAAAATCTTGTTTTCCATTCACATTTCACAAGTAAAATTCGTGGACAAGCTTTGACCCAAAGTACGATGGGGACTAGTAAACCAGAATGGAGGTAGTAGTTTTTTTAATCAAAGTAGGGTTTCCCCATCCGATTTTCATTACTGAAAACCAGCATCTAAATCTAAACCATAGTATTTGCCCTAGAACTACCAGGTTCAGCATCTCGCAACATAAACCCATACAACCTCCATCGCAAAAAAACCATACAACCATACGCCAAGGAGGTACGTAGTACTATGAATTCCATTTTCGCTCCATACCAATCGTTCTAAAAACTACTTACTACTTATAACGCGCCATTGAAAATCGGAAATCTTAACCCCGCTAAAAAAAAATGATATTTTAAACGTGGCTACTCGATCTGTGGCAACTAGCAAGCCACCGCGCTCCAAGTCGTTCACCTGTGGTCCCGACCATCAACTCCTACGGATCAAATTATCACGCGAGCTGACTATTGCTACAAAGGTGCTCCACCATGTACCCGGTACCAGCAAATGCAGCAATCGTGCACCTAGGGTTTTAGGTTTTATTTGTTAACGTCGCCTTTACGTAACACTCATGTGTGCGAGACAGCGAGAGGTCGACTGCGTGCATGCGCCTCTTCTCTTCGTATATGTACCCCACCATTTGTCTGGTGTGCAAAAAAATTATAATAACTACTAGCAATGTGCCAATGCGTTGCCACACGATCAAAGTAGATTAATACATATTCATCGATTTGATAGAAAAAAAAGTCTAGTTTTGAAATATGTATATCACTAAAAATATGTTATCTTTCACTCAAAATATATTCCTTTGGCGGTTTTGATGAGATAAGGGAGGAATATTGTTGGTTTCAAGATTCGAGAAGTGGTATATGTCTAATTTCTACTCTTACTAGCAAGATGCCCGTTTGTTGCATGGAAAATCAAGATCTTGTGGGAGAAAAGGATGAACGAGGGAAGGCCTTATCTGCAAATGTGGTGAAGAGTGCGGGTAAATTGCCATATTTTCCTTCCTATCCGTCAGATATAAATCGGACGACCTACATTGCAGGATGGCAGGCCCACCATCATCACCAACTCTATTTTTTGTCCCTACTCTTGTAAAAAGCATTGTCGGTGATGATCGTGTGCCTGCCATCCTGCAATATAGGTCGTCCGATCTATATCTGACGGATAGGAAGGAAACTATGGCAATTTTGCAAGAAGATACCCACACC
The DNA here is from genome assembly GCF_003073215.2 of Triticum urartu. Classification (NCBI taxonomy): domain Eukaryota; kingdom Viridiplantae; phylum Streptophyta; class Magnoliopsida; order Poales; family Poaceae; genus Triticum; species Triticum urartu. Next base: position 126,670,118 of record NC_053024.1, on the reverse strand, counting down.
CCTCTCCACATTTGCAAATAAGGCCTTCCCTCGTTCATCCTTTTCCCCCACAAGATAAACTACTCATACAAATGCATCTTGATGTTCCGTGCAAGGCATGAGCATCTTGTTAGTTGTTGCAAAAAGCCCATGTGTGTGTGAGAGAGAGGTAGAGTGGAGGAGGACGGAGTGCATGTGTGACAAAGACACAAGGAGTGTGTGCGCGATATGTATCAGCTTAAAACGAGACGATAGTGTGTGTGTGCACGATCGAGAGGGCGTGTCTCAAGAAGGGAAGAAAAATCTACATAGATACAAGGAGCGGGAGAGAGACATGTATGCGATGGTGGAAGCACGAGTGTGCGGGTGTATAAACCAATCTAGAGGCTAGCTAGTCGATAAATGTTTGTGAGAGAAATACGAGTCGGGGTGCGAAAGCGAGAGTTTTGTGTGTGTGTGAGAGAGACGGTAGTCGGGAAGGGGAGTGGAAGCAGGAGTTGTGTGTGTGTGTGTCTGTGTTAGAGAGGGAGGAGACGGTAGTCAGGGTTGTCTGATCTGTAAACAAATGAATAATGTCAGTCTAGGATGGAGACGAAAAGGAGACCGCAACAAATGTTGTGTCTACAGGAGAGAGAGAGAGTGTAATTTTAGTGGTATGAGTCATATGTAGAGACATATAGGGTGTGTGAGAGAATCCCATAGAGAGAAAGACAAAGTGAAAGACGAGTGGAGACTGTGTGTGTGGCGGTGAAAAAGAAAGCTTAGGTACCAAGTGATACCAAAGAACAGTAGAGACGTGAGAGATAATGAAAACCGTGTAATGTATAATGATAGGGAGAGTGTGACACTTCTCAAGGGACACATCGAGAGACCATGTTTGCGAGGATAGGAGAAACATGAAGTGAGCGTGCGGGTGAGCTGGAGAAAAGAGAGTGATAGCTACCTGAAGGAGCATGCATGCGAGGGAGATGGGCGTGAAAGGAGTGAACAAAAAACGGATTCAAATATTTGAATTCGAGATGATGATACATGTAATCCATACTCGAACCAAAATTGATCTATCAAACATGCATACTCATATGAACTCACGCACATCTATGTTATTTAATATGTAGATATTACTGATCCATACATTTTAGTAGAACATAATTTGGTCAAATTTTTTCGAATTCAACCTTAAGATTTCAAGATCGTTGTATTTGTAAATCATATTATGCATATAAAGGAGCAACATTCTTTGTTGTGCTTTTGAAAATATATATAAAAAGTTATGTATATAGAATGTAATTCCAATTGAAAATGTATCCCGCCCGAAAAAAATATAGAATACAAACGGGATTCGAATTGAGTTGGCACGGTAAACGTGCACTCTGCAAAATTTGAACGAAGCGGGGAAAGTTGCAGCAACCGCCCGAAACCAAAATCTGCGAGATGGAAATCACTACTGCCTATCCCTGCCACGCAAAGCCTATCTGCTGGATTTCTATAGGTTTCGTTAGGGGTAGGTTTATAATTTCACCCAAACGTGACGTAACCGCCTCTCACCCGGATTCATACACGGTGGGCGCCAAACACAGTGTGTGCTCGGCCGAAATCGACTCCCTTGCCGATTCATATTCATACACGGTGGGCGCCAAAAACAAACTCTCGTCGGCAAATATTCGGTGTATGCGAGATTACCGTCCTATCCCCAACCGACTAATGTTGCTGTGATGTACTCCCTCCGTCCCAAAATTCTTGTCTTAGATTAGTCTAGATACGGATGTATCTAATACCAAAACGTGACTTGATACATCCGTATTTAGACAAATCTAAGACAAGAATTTTGGGACGGAGGGAGTAGTAGAAATTTGAAACGGGGGCTAAGTTTGTAAATTTCCTCGCATTTCAGACAAGCGCGCCCTGAATACATGGTTCCCCCCTTCCTCTCTACCCCCCTTTTCCCCATTCGTACTCCGTGGGCGCCAAAACACCCTCTCCACCCCACTCTCCTCCGCTCGCCGCCGTCCGCCACCCCATCCACCGCCGTCCTCCTCCACCATGCCGGAGCTGATACCCCGACGGCGCCGTCCATGACAAGAGATCGACCTCTCTCATCCACAGCTTCGGACCAGGATCCTTGCATCCCTTCCTCTCGCTTCATCCCCGCCGTCGTCCACCTTGCCGGCGCTGCTCCTACGACCGTCTCGTCCACCGCGCCCCGCCACCACCGCCTACCCTTCTAGATCTGCTTCCACGCTGTTCACAGCCATCGCTACCGCAGCACCGTCAAATTCTCAGCAGATGTGTACACGGCGTCGCACCAGAGGCGGTAGTCTTTCGTATCTGCTCAACTTATTTATCGCAGCAAGAAAATAGATTGCCACTGCTTTACTCTGATTTCTTGTCTTGGTTGCGAAGTTGCCTTTGTCCGGTTTGCACCTTCAGATTCACCATGGCACGCTCAACACTATACTCCCAATGCTTATGGTTTTCCCCTTTTATATTCCACACTAGTTAAATCACAGCAGACTAAATTTCAAAATTGGGTCAGTCGATTTTTCAGAGCTCGTTGAAGTTCGCCGGTGCGATCAAAGGGGCTCGGGTGGTTGCGGGGCCTCGCCGAACGAAGAAAACTCGACGCGGGTGGGGGTTCGGGCGGGGGTGGGGGTGGGGGTGGCAAAGGAACATAGGCGGTGGGGGCCGGTGGTCCGGCCGGCGGCCCGTGCGGTGTTCTGTATGGGAAGAATCAGAGACGAGGAAGAAGAAGGGTTAGGAGACATAGGATCTTCATCCAGCCGCCTGAAATGATCGAGAGACAGCTGGGAGTTGCATTCTTAATGCGCTCTGGTTCATCATGTGTGGGCACTGCGCAACCAACATTTTATTATCCAAAATATGCTTGCTCTTCTTTACCATGTTCCTCTTCCGTTCTTCTTTAACATGTACTCTCTCCGTTCCTAAATACAAGTCTTTGTATAGATTCCACCATGGACTACGTATGGAGCAAAATGAGTGAATCTATACTCTAAAATGTATCTGGATACATCTGTATGTGATCCATAGTGGAAATCTCTACCAAGACTTATATTTTGGAACGGAGGGAGTATGATAGTAGTACAATATGTTCCTTGTACTGAAGATGAGCACGGACATTTGCAGTGTAGAGGTCTATACGGTCGGTTGTGATGGACACTTTGAGCCTCTTTGATTCGTAGGATCTTGTAAACATAGGAATAGGATTTTCAGTGGCCTGCCCACTTGAATCCTATAAGATTAGCAAGGAAATACGGGGATCTGTGTCGCCTTTGAGAGTTACACTGATATTAACAGTACCGCACCTTCACTTGAAGAGAGCTGGTATCCAAAGCCTTTCTAGCCGTACCGGCAATACTAGCACATATATTCCAGCAAGTTCCACTTTGCTGATTTTACTCTGATGCTTAAGGTTTTCCCGTTATATCTACACTATGATCTGTGTAGCTGCTTTGTGTCGCACTAGCAGCAGCACACTCTTGAAGCTAAACACTGCAATGACTTACAAAATTGGCACCAAGGCATTGAGTGCCATTCTGGATGCAATGAAATTCATACGCTCCCCATCTGTTGATTCTTGTTTAGAATATGATCCTAATGACTATTCTAACCTCGAGGAGTCAAAGGCAGATAGCAAGTCCTGTTCACCCATCAAGGTGCCTGTTCTAATTTGGCAATGTTTTATTGATTGCGGGTATCTTGCATATGCTGTCTTGAATTTCTTCTACTTTGTTGCACCGCCATCTGCTTAGTTTACTCATCATATATGTCGAGATGCCATGCCCATCCATTATCAATACATATTCCATCTGTCATCATACCATGTTTTTCTACTCAAATGCTGTTTATTGTGCATCAGACATCAAAAAGGAAGAGGGTGATTGCCGAACTTGAAGGAGCACCAGCAAAGTCCTTCAAAAAACGTGGTGGTGCCAGAGAAATCAGACAACACCCCACTTATATTGGTTGTACAACCAGTGACACAAAACGTAGGACCGACTCCAGCAGACTGTACCCATACTTCACTGGCCACACCACTAGCCCCACCATACAGAACCTGCTCTCCAGCAAAAGGTAAACCGATTTCATTTGCCATAGCACCAGCTGTACCACAGAAAAATCCCACTCCAGCAAAAAGTACAGCAAGTCCACCGGCCGAAGACCTATCCCAACTGCAGAGACGGCCAATTCCTGCAGATTGGAACCCCATTCCATTTATTCCCAGTTTAAAAGACAATGCTTTCAATGTTGTCAGGGACTACGTGCATATATTCCCATCATGGGAAGATTATTGTGAAGACAAACACCATTTTCAGATCTTCACTACAAAAAAAAGACACACCCATGACATTTTGGGCCGAATGAAATTTTTTCTGTCATACATATGACACTTCTATGATGATAATTGTGACACAACCCGGTATCATCATAGATGTGGTGGGCTCCTACTTCTATGACAAAAAATCATGACAGAAAATGGGCTTTTCATGCTGGGCGGGCCAGAGACACAGCTGCATGACATTCTTTGGGTCGTCCATGACGGAAAAAACCGTGGTAGAAGCGAGGGCGAGGAAAATTTCAGGGAGTTCCTGGTTACGGTGGGAGGTCGGGGGCTGAGCGATGCGCGTTTCTCTAGTACACGTATGCGCGTGTGTGTAAGGCGTTGGCTCTAACTGAACCCGAGCGAGGCGTTGGGCTCTAACTGAACCCGAGCGATTGCACTGCAGGCTACGCATTATTGAACCCGAGCGATCGATCGATGCTGTTAACTGAACCCGATCGAGCGATTCCTTCGCTACTGCTGCTAACTGAAGCCGATCGATTGGATGAACAGTGAGCATTGCGGGGGGTGGGGGGGTTGGATGAACAGTGAGCGGTGCCGTTGCCTCTGGATGAACAGGACCCCGTGGTGTGGTGCAGGGCTGGATGAACGGTAGATGGTGGAGGGGTGCTCGTGGAGGGGTGGTTGAATAGGACCTCGTGGTGTGGAGGGCTGGATGAACAGTAGACGGTGGAGGGGTGGTTGAACAGTAGCCGGTGGAGTAGCGCGCGGTGGAGGCTGGATGAATAGGAGCCCATGGAGGCTAGAGGAGGTCGACGGTGGAGATGAACAGTATCCCGTGGAGTCCCGTTTTGCGGTACGCCACACCCCTCTCGATGAACAGGACCCCTGTTTCCACCGTAGGAGGTCTGTTTCGTCCGTTTTGCGGTACGCCACACCCCTCCCGATCAACAGGACCCCCGTTTCGACCGTAGGAGGTGCGATTCCTCCGTTTTGCGGTATGCCACACCCCTCCCGATCAATAGGACCCCCGTTTCGACCGTAGGAGGTCCGTTTCCTCCGTTCTGTGGTACACTAGGCCTCGTTTCCATCGCCTGTTCCATCCAAGCCCTCCCGATGAACACGACCACGCATTCCGTTCCGACCCAGCCGGTTGGCTCCCACGCGTTCCGTTGCCTCCCAATGAACACGACGCATTCCGTTGCCTCCCCATGAACACGACACATTCCGTTGGCTCCCCATGAACACGACGCATTCCGTTGCCTCCCCATGAACACGACGACGATGCTGTTTCTCTGTTCTGACCCAGCCATGTACATGAGCCCTGGCCGTATGAATGCGCGAGTAGGCATTCGAGACCCCGCCCGTATGTACACATGCATGGCCGTATTTTCTTTCTTGCACCCTGGCCGCTGTACGTACGTGTACATGCTATGTGCGCGCCTCTACTATGACACGTGCGCGCCTCTACTATGGCATGTGCATGCCTCTACATCGACCAGTATGTACGTACACGTTCTTGACCAGAATGACAATGCTACGTACGCTTCGACCAGGTGGGTCCCGACTGTCAGGCACTTCCTTGCCTGCGAAGATGTAGCTGGTGGGTCCCAACAATCAGGGGGGCGAATCGTTTTGGTTTTTTTTGCTCGGACGCACTTCCTTGTGTGCAAAGGTGTAGCTGCTTGGTCCCAGTAGTCAGGGGGGTGAATCATTTTTTTGCCCGGATGCACTTCCTTGCGTGCGAAGGTGTACCTGGTGGGTCCCAATAGTCGGGGGCAAATCGTTTTTTCTGGACGTACTTCCTTGCATGCAAAGATGTAGCTAGTGGGTCCCAGCAGTCAGGGGGGCGACTCGTTCTTTTTTCCCGGACGCACTTCCTTGCGTGCGAAGATGTAGCTCATGGGTCCCAGCAGTCAGGGGGCAAATCATTTTTTTGACGAAATACGGTGGCCCGCCCGGTGGGTCCCTGCTGTCAGATGGAGGAATAATTATTTTGTGCGTAATAAGGAGCCACTTCCTTGCGGCTGCCGTGGACCCAGCTATCAGCCTCTCCACGTACAGTCCACGTCCGATGGAAGTCATTTCTTGACCACGTTGACCATGCCGCGCCGAGAGCACCAAGGCGGTGGACGACGGCGAGGCCTAGGAAGGGGACGACGCGAAGACGGGGAAGACGCGGCAGTGGATGCACACGTGGAGAGGAGTATGAGGGTTCACTGGTTTGGCTGCGCTGCCATCGCCGCAGAATAACAGGGGGTGTGGGTGAGTGGAGGGATGGCCTGGCCAGCGGTGGGAGTAGTAGGGGGCGGTGAGGCCTCCGCGGCAGCACAGCCGGCCACGGGAGGCATGAGCAGGCAGCACGACCGACGCTGCTTTGGGCGGCTGGAGCAAAAGAAGACCAGAGGTTGAAGAAGCACGACGGCCATTGGATGGACATCGTACGATCACTGCAGCTAGAATCGTTTATATTGACTAAGTTGACAAAGCCCTTGGTACATCAAGTTAGTAGGCCCACAAGTCAGCTTCCGAAACGGTGCGCCCCAGATGTCAGGGGGAGGAATCATTTTTTGGGCGGGTGAAGCTAGAATATCTGAGATTGAAGAAGAAGCACGGCATCCGTTGGATGGACATCCAACGACCACTGCTACTAGAACCGTGTGTTGACTCTAACGCGTCAACTCTGTTTTTTTAAGGGACGCGTCAACTTAGTAAGGCCAGAAGTGTGTGGTAGAGAACTTATAGCCCATTTGAGATTTGTAAGAATGTGTAGCCCATTTTTGAATTCTAATGGAATTTACTACAACACATTTACAGTTTGTTAAAAGTACAACCCATTTCAACCAACCGTTCAAAACAGAATTCAATAAAATTTCCCACATTTTGATGGGATCCAAAATATTTTTATCCCGAAATTTCTAGTCAGATTAAATGCAATTTCAATATAAATTTATATTACGTAAAAATCCAACGAAACATTGCGCTCACAACAATTAATGAAATTAAAGTTTTCAATATCCAAAAATAATATTTTATAAAGTAATCACGTGTTTGGTGCATTTTTTAATAGTTACTGCCCAGTTTTTATAATTACATCCCATTTATTATTTCTTAAAGCCCATTTTCCTGTTAAGCCTAACGCATCCCTCCTAGGAAATATTTTGCAGCCCAGTGGGGCGGAGAATAACAACTTGACCTTGCCTGGGTATTCCAAAAAAAAGTATAGCTGGGCTAGCCATTTTCAACTTGAAAAAAATTAATATCTGGGCTGGATATCTGGCCTGGGCTAGACGGGCCATAGCCCGCCCAGTTAACACCTGCAGCGATGTTTTCATTGTTGTTCAGAGGAGAAAAATTAATATCTGGGCTAAACATCGAAAAACTCTGCAATGCTCACACCTCAAAAACACAAATACTGCTCGAGCTGCTTGGTCCCAGCTGTCGGCCGCTTCTTGTGCAATTCTCTCGTTTATTGACTACTCCCTCCTTTCCGGTTTATAAGGCTCAATTCAAAAATCTCACCAACCAAGGTAGATGACGAGTGGTGGAATATTTTTTGTAGTTTGCAAAAGCACCCAATTAATGCTCTTGTTTTCCTCAAAAAATTATGTTTACGAATGCATTAATTGCAATGCATGCATGCATTGGTCAGTTTTCTCTTAATACTTGCATGCAATGATTTAATGCAGCTTGAAGTCTAAACATGTGATGGGGAATAACCAAATTGAGCCTTATAAAATGGAAAAACTAAAATTTTGATATAAGCCCTATAAACCGGAAAGGAGGGAGTACTACATAGGTTTACAATGGTGTGGGACCGTGATGTCAGGAAACCAGGAGGAAGCAAAATAAATTATAGTTATATATATATAATAAGGAGGCACTTGCGTACGTGAGGCTATGGACCTGGTGTGTCCCCATTGTCATCCTCTCCAAGTAAAGTCATCTCCTCGCCCGCGCGCGCTTTTCGCCCGAAACAGTCAGCGCCGCCCTCCCCACTTCCCGGTGTAGGCGGTAGCCCCGCCTTCAAACAACACAAGTGTTGTCCGTCCGTCCATCTACCGCCCACATTAATGATACGGGTTGCCGACGCGGCTACTCCGGTGCCACACATCCGTCCCTTCGCCCGCCCACCATTGCTATATAAACTGCTGCGCCGGCCATAGCCGCAGTCATCCGCATCCGTTCCCTTTCTCCTGTCCACACCACTACTGCCCACCATGGCTTCCTCGTGCTCCAGTGCTCTTCGGGACGGGTGGATGATGGACCACAAGGAGATGGCAGCCATCGCTGCCGACCGGCTGGCCGGCAGGCAGCCGGAGGACGACGGCGTCCCAATGGAGAACATGGTAGTCGACGATCCAGCGCCAACCCCCTCCTCTACGCCATCCTCGCCGGTGCATTGCACCATGACCATCGGTGAGGCCCGTGCCCAATATATGGAAAGGGTGAGGCAGATGTGTGAGGAGCAGTTCCGGGAGGCGCAGGCCGACGCCGCCTACAACCACCATCTCCTCGAGGAGCACCTGCAGGCGGAGGAGCAGATCACCGCGGAGCGGGCGGAGCAGGAGCGCTGCTCGACTCATACCGCTCCGCCCGCAAGGGCCGCCTCGAGCGCTGGCGGTACCGCATGCAGGTGGCGGAGGCTGTGGCTGCCTACAAAGAGGCTAGCAAAGAGGGCGATGAAGCGGGCGAGGCACTGTTTGGCGAGACCAAGGACAAGGCAGAGGACAATGTTGGCTCCGACGAGTCCCCGCTTCGCTGGCGTCGACGAGGCCCTGCTCCCCGAGGCCCCACGGCGCCAACAATGAGGCAAAGGACACCGCCGGCTTCGCCGAGGCCCTGCCCGCCAACAACGAGGCAGAGGACATCGCCAGCTCTGCCGAGGCCCCGCCCCACTGCCAATGAGGCCGCGCCACACAGAAAACGAGGAAGAGTAGAACACGGTAGGTCATCGCCGCTCGGGTCCAAGGAAAGCCACCGCTGCTACCCTTTGGTTGAAGCCAAGCTAGGAGGGTTGACCATTGACGGCTGGTTAGCTTCTTGGCGGCGACATGGAGTCGGAGAGCTGCGCTGGAGAAGAACGCTGCTTCTACTTAACTGCTGGTGCAGTTGGCTGACTGACACATAGGCCCAATAGGGCACATGTCAGTTACGCAACTGCACATGCAGTTAAGTCACTGAAGTTTCTGTTCGGCTCAGTGGGACACAGGTGGGTAGCTTCAGTTAATTAATTATACCTCCAGCGCACACCTTTTAGTTGAAGAATGTATGGAATGTAATGAAATCCGGCATGTTTATATGAAATCGAACCGTGTATGAATGAATTTATTTCGATTACTTCGAATTCCTGTATCACTGGCATTGGATGAACATGCAAAACAATGCGTACTAGCATTATTCATAGGATGATCACCTCGTTTGCAGCAGTTTCACATGTACTCCCTCCGGTCCTTTCTAGTCTACATACAAGTTTTGTTTGCAGTCAAAGTATCTCTACTTTGACCAATGTTATACAAAAAAGTATGCACTTTCACAATGTGTGAAGTAAAAAGGAACAGAAGGAGTACGAAGAGTTTGAGCATCTTTTTAGCGTTTCTGTACATTGCAATCAAACACACAGGCCTGGCAATTCATAGAGAACATTTAAAACAATCGATGATTATGCATCTCAGCGACTCACATGTCAGAGGCAATATTTACTTCACAACTAAAGAATAAAGAAAAAATTGATCGACACTGCTGATAGCAAAGGGCGTCCCATTCGAAAATATCAAACGCATGTCTTGCTAAAATCAATGAGCAAAATATGACAAGGTTGTCCCATTCCAAAATATCAAATGCCTATGATTGTGGAATGGGCAGGGTTTGCCATCAGTTCGGACATTGACATGGCACCTCGTGCTAAATAAACCAGCTGTTCCTTTTGTGCAGTTCCACCAAAATCAACCAAATTCGCGCGTAGCTTGTATGATTTCGCCCTTATATGTTGCAACGCCTTGAACTTATCGACACCTCCTTCTTGTGGTGGAAATGAATGATTCAATGTATTCATGAACATTTTGTGCAGTTCCCATTGGAATCAAGCTAAGCACCCCTGTTTGCACAAATACAAAAAAGTGATTAGTATAAAGCAAACTATACTATGAATTGACAATTTCAACAGGCACATACATTGTCCACGTAGAGCACACTTTTAGAAAAATGGAACTCACCAGAAAGAATCCTAGAACAACATTGTACTCGCGCATCATAGCAAAAGGATGGAGATTTGTCAGTCCTTCTGAGCTGAAGTTAGTTTGGTCTTGTGGGGAGTAATGTAACCATCCTTCAACTGCTCCTTCTGATGAGAAGATAGACAGGGCTTCTTCATCCTGGCATAATCGGAACTAGTCACTTCACATACTCCATATTCTTCTTCGGAGGAAGATGATCCTTTTATGCAAAGACAAGAGGACTACTAAATGCTAGCATCCCTGTTTGCTCGAAAAAAAGGAAAGGAAATATTTAAAACATCACAGATGAAGCACTTCTCAAGGACAATACCACTTTTTCATGATAGTATCTAAACAGTGGCACAACACCATAGAGATGACAAAGATCAATCATATGGATGAAATCAGTGGGCGAGTACCAACCTTTGTCAGGAGGCTTATTGTGTAGAGCATACAGATGAAGCACTTCTCCGGAACCATCTGTTGCAATCTAAGGTGGTGGCCATGCTTACTATATACTCCTCGATTAGTTTAATGTTTCCAACATCTTCTTGTGCAGTTCCACTAAAATATATGGTATCTTCAAGGAAGATCCCTGTTTGCACAAGTTGAGATAATTACATATTACATTAAGAGTGGCATCAAATCAGTGGCAAAACAATTGCTCGTTCCAGCCATAGCAATACATTAAGATGCAAAACTATATCATTACTTTTGTCATCACTTTCCAGTGCTTCATTACAGCACCGGGAGTTGATTTTTGTTTTTCTTCCGCTTGTTCTTCCCCTTGATAACTTGGTTCAATAACAGACAAGCTTCACCTTCAATGTAAGATTTGGCATGTCAATTAGGGAGCACAAGTATAGTACTAAACTTAATTTTCTGATGAAACTGGAAAAATACAGGCCAGCAGTTGTGAAATATCCTTATCTTACCTCAATGGGATATTACGGTGCACATACAGATTGGAAGTCTTGTCTCCATTTGTGCAGTTCACTAAAATCAAGCAACATTATCGTACAAGTAGCAGAACATATGAAAGCACACTGCAGAATCATGTGAAAGAAGGCTAGTACTGACCTCTCATGATGCGGAAATCAAACAACTCACAAGAAGAAGATCTGAACCAAATTCGCCTTAACGGATAGGAAGTAAGATCTCCTCTTGTGCAGTTCCACTAAGACCAAGCAATCAAGCAACATTGTCGGTGTGACATTTTGGTTGAACTGCACAAAACACTCTTAAAACAAAAGTGTTTTGTGCAGTGCAACAAAGGTCGCAATGGCAACGAGGTGAAGTAGATAACCCTGTTTACATAGAGGTGCAAAGGAAAAAATTAGTGGTCAATAACGGTGGATGACACAGAAGTCAACAAAAAGAAGCATCTACCTTATCTAAATGGGAAACAAAGCAAGACAGTAGCATTTCTCAAACAGTGGCATTGAATAATATTAACATAGAGATTATATTAACAATAAAATTCGTTAAACATGTAATTTGCTTTTAACTGTGGCATTGCATCAATTTTCTAGCGGCATTATTAGAGGGTGTTTGTTTACAGGGACATTTTGGTGTACGTACTAAAAAAACTCTGTGTCAGTCCCATCTAAACCAAACAGGAGGGACTTTTCGGGACTAAAAGTGGGCATTTGGGACTAAAGAAAGAAGACCCCGAGGGAGTCTTTTTGGGACTTTTTCCAACAGTTACCCCTGCCACGCATCACACCTTGTCTCTATTAGTTCATTACTAGGGGTAACATGGTCTTTTAGCATGTCATTTAATAACCTCTAGTCCATGTTTAGTCCCTGGAACCAAGCAGGTAGGGACTAGGTAGTTTTTAACCAAACAGGGCGTTAGATTAACAACAGCTAATGAGTTGCACGGGACAGTGAACGCACCAGCACCATGTGCATCTACTGATGTACTGTATTCATGCACAGTCTGTTGCAACAAAGAACAAACAACCAAGGAGCATATTTGTGTTGGTCCCAGTTTTTGTTATCTTTAGACACCTTTCCCTATGTGAGTGCAGCAAATCTAGTCCTGCTCAAACTCTACAGCCTTGTCCCTTCCTTTCCTTTTTGAACTAGTACTTTCTCCCCTTCCTTTCCTCTTTGAACCACGCCCTAGATTCATGCTATACAACTTTCCCCCTTCATTTCCTCTTTGAACCATGTCCTAGATTCATGCTATATACAACTTTTCCCACTACTTTCCCCCACTCCTTTCCTCTTTAAACCACGTCCTAGATTCATGGTATACATGCAGCTAGAGCAATGCATGTGGAGTAAGTAAATTATACCTTAAGGTTCTTGGGGCGTGGTTCGGTGGGCGACGGGACGGCGACGAAGAAGAAGGGGTCGGAGGCCCTCCCGCGTCGCCGCTGGGTGGAAAGTGAACAGCTGCGCCGGTAGTCCCTCGCCGACGGTGACAGCGTTAAGCCTCCTTCCCTTCCTGGTGGGCGGATCCTGCCGGCTCTTTGAGCAACAGTGATGGGAGAGAGAGGCCAACGAAGTCTTTCTTAGATCTGGAGAGGGCAAGAGAGTGTGAAGAGAGCAACAACTCCCTCCGTTCCAAATTACTCATTGAAGAAATGGATGTATCTAGAAGTAAAATACATCTAGATACATCCATACCTACGACAAGTAATTCGGAACGGAGGGAGAGGGCGAGAGAGTGTGAATAGAGCAACTACAAGCCCCGAGGCTCCAGTGTGTATATATATATATACTAGAGAGAGAGTGTGAAGCGTGCAAACCCTAGAAAACATTTTGACCATTCAAAGAATCCTCCTGGCACAAATTATGCTCAAGTGTAGTTATCGAACCCGAGACCTCAAGTTAGAAGGTGCAACGGGACCAAGGTGAGTGTGTGTGTGCATGCGTGTGTGTGTGTGTGTTTAACAACATGTGTGTGTTAGAGAGAGCGACAGATCGACCTACTCCTACAGAGAGATGTTGTGTAGTGTACGATTTTAGCCGCGAGAGTCGGTGCATCCTCTCGTTTCTAGGCGTGTCCGGTAGGGACATGAGGATAGCTGCCACGCCCACTCCTGACCAGCCTGGCCCACCCAAAGCCCCTCCATCGCCCGCGCGCGCTTCCCTCCCGAAACGGTCAGCGTCGCTCCAAAGAATCGGTGCAGCATTCATGCCCGGGCAGAGCGGACGCGACCTCTCACTGGCGCAAGAGTGATGGTTACTGCTGGGTCTATGTGATTTGACGGCTCATTGGTCTTTATTACTGAGGTGGTAGGACTGCCGGATGTCCCACGCTTTCGGCGAAAGGAGGTACTACTACTAGATTACAATTTTCTCCATTCTTACAGCAGAGGCGTGCAAGAGTAGTGAAAACACGCATGCTCAGTGTTTACATGGCCCACCTCACACTATCACCGTGCGACAAGTAACTCTTCACATAGTACTCCCTCCGTTCCTAAATATTACTAGATGAGTCCCTGCACGTTGCCGCGGAATATCGGTATATCTCTCTACTCAAAATTATCGATTTCATAGAACTAAAAAAACTCTATAACCGCATGACAAATGTGGTAGCTAAACTAAATAAACTCCCATCATCATTTAGATCATCCCACGTAAGGAAAAAAGATCAGCCAACTCCTACTGCATAATGGGATTATATTTTTCTTTTTGACATGTTAATGGGACTTAAAAGCTCACTTACATGCATTCTACCGGTGCATGCTTGCATGTAGACATGTTGATGTGATTTAAAATCCACTCACATGCATGTGCCATAGTATTTCTACATGCTTGCATGTGGCTTAGTGCGGAGCCTCCAACTTCTAGATCAGACGGCTATTATGGACTGATTTACTTCATCTAACGGCTACATCAATTTTGATGATGTGGCTCAAGGAGAGGATAGAGAATTCCTAGTAGTGGGGGCTAGCTATTACTAGTAGATAAGTCTTTGTAGAATTTCCACTACATACGGAACAAAATGAATGAATCTACACTTAAAACGCATCTATATACATCCGCATGTGGTTCATGGTGAAATCTCTACAAAGACTTATTTAGGAATGGGGGAGACGGCATACTAAGCAAGCTTCTCCTCGTTCTGCGAGTTGACGGGACACATCAAAAGTACTCCAGTGTATAGAGCCTTGCCTCTAAGGTAGGCCCCACATGGTTTGCCTCTTTTTTAACATAACACGTCAAGTCGCAATTTGTTTGTTCACCCGTGGTAGAGGATCCTCCCTCCACCAAGTGGACAACCAGTACACGTGCCAAATTACTACGTGGGCTGCCTTTTTCATACAGAAATCAGCTCCACAGTGTACCCGCGCGGGTGTGGTTGGTAAAGAGACGGGAGTACGTGCGCCGTGCATGCACCTCTTCTCTTCGTGCACGTCCCCCACCTACGTGTGTGTGTGAGAGAGATACAAACCCCGTTCGTGAGTGTTTTTTGTTTTGGGGTGGGGGGTTGATTTCGTGAATTATTTGTGGGAATATGTGTCGATGACATCTCAAACAAAATTTTGCATGCAATGTGTGTGAAATGGAGGCCTATCCATATCATACATAGAGGGTCGGGCAATCCATGAGAAGAGAGGGAGGGGTCATAGCTATCGATAGAGTCGAAGAGAGGATCAAGTTGGTGGGTGCGAGATCGATGAAGAGAGCCATCGAAATTGTGTGTGTGTGAAAGTCAAAGATATAGGGCGACTGGCCTAACGGAATGTTAGAGGGCACATGTCAAGTTTGTGTGTGGCAGGGAGACATGACTAGAGCGCTCGATGTATCGGTGTGTGTGGGGGGGAGGGGGGTTGGGGGAGGGGTAGGCAGAGGCCTAACTATAGAGGTAGAACGACTCGTATATGTGTTGAGAAGGAGAGACCCAACTATGTCTTGAGGGAGATCGGTTGACATCCATACATAACTGAAGGACGGGAAATATGATGGGACAAAGAGAGAGAGAGAGAGAGAGAGGAGAGAGAGGGAGGGAGAAGGGTAGAGTGCTGGATGGGTGATGGAGTTTCTTCTCGAAGATGGTGGGAGAGGCCTACTAGACAAACTAAGGGTGGAACTGCAATGTTATCAATAAGAGTGGGGATGTGTTTCTGTGTGTGCCTGTGCGATAGATCTGTCGGGACGCATCCATGGATGATGAAGGGGAACCATGTGTTTGGTAAGCAAACCTAACTAGATCGGTAGATAAATTGTTGTTTGTCGGAGGAAGGTAGAGACACAACTAATGAGGTAGATCGATTGACGTGTGGGTAAAAACAAGTTATAAGGACCTAGCTAGCTATATGTATAGCGAGAGATTGGTCGGTGTACGTCCATTTCTTAGAGGCAAATAAGGCCCAGCGAGGCAGATAGACAGAGAGAATGGAGCTAGGAGGTGGTGCGAGAGACCCAACTACTAGCTAGATACGGGGAGGAGTGTGCGGTTGTGAGATCAATGAAAAGAGGGGCGAGAGTTTACGCGTGTGTCTGACCGTATGAGAGACATGAGGAAAGGACACATAAAGGAGGAGATTGAAGGTGTGTGTGTATGTTGTAGGCAGGCATCGATGGAGAGGTTTATCGACCGGTGTGTGTCTGAAAGGAGTTGTGGAGACTCTGCGAGAACGACCTAAAGAAAAAAAATGAATGTGCCCGGTGTATAGAATGCCGAGGGAGGGGGAGGGCGAGGAGGGCGTGTGCATGCACAAGAGAAATTTAGCGGTAGCTATAAAGGTTAGAGGATTGTGTGGGTGTAAGAGACTAACAATGATCATAATTTGATATGAAAGCGGATTCATATATTTGAATAGGAGATCATAGTATTTTAAACATTGCATGCATGAATATAGCGGTGATACACGTGTTGTGCACATGTTATACCATAATGTGATAATGCATGGCGTTTGCAACTCACAGCTAAATGCCAAATAATATAAACCATACTATACATCAAACAATCTCACGTTTTATTTGAATTTGTGATAATGTGTGGCGTTTGCAGCTTACAACTAAATATCGAACAATCTAAACAATACTATATATCAAACATTCTCACATTTTATTTGAATTTGTGGTAATCTATGGTGTTTGCAACTCACATCTAAATACTTGTAGGTGTAGGGGGCGGGGCACCATACATAATGTGATAAACACATTATACATATGAGACATGGTTTAGATTATGAAGATCTAGCTAGAGCTAGAAATGTAATGTGACTTGAAATCAAAATAAAGTGGATTCAAAAAATCTATTTCGAGTTCATATAGTACACATAGTTCATATGTAACTCGAGACTAATCATGTGGTGTGTTGTGAAGAAAATACACAAACGATGGTTTAACTTGACAATAATGATGATTGTAGATCTTATTAAAACAGAGAAACGAATTCAAATGCCTTGACTTCACAACAATCATTACTGTAGATCTTATTCAAATAGAGAAATGAATTCAAATTTAGTTCATATTGAAGCGGTAGTATATACATTTGGAATGCACTAAAACGTTCATTTGAGTAGTAGGTTGCATGCATTATACATGTAGTGACATATTTTAATTGAACATAACATGAATTGAAAGTTTTGAATGACATTTGTAGTGCGCATTGATTTGGTACAGTACACGTTAGGCTTGTCCGGAAATTTCAACCCGCGCCTTGTTAGCCCGAAATATTTAAGATATATCTTTGTCTCATTGTGCTCCGACAACTCCCACCATCTCAACCAGCGCCTTGCTATTCCGAAATTACAACACGCACGAAAACTTCCACCTCATGTGAAATCCTGACACGCGAAATGCCCGTGGTACCCGCGAACCGAAAGAACCGCCTCAAATCAGTTGGGGTACTTTCGTAACTTACCCCACATTTCAGACAAGCGCGTCTCTAAGCCATGGTTCCCCACTGCCATCCCATCCGCCCACCCATTCGTACACCGAGGCCGTGAAAACCCGCGACGAAACCCCACACCCTGCTCCGTCCGCCACCCAGCCGGAGCCTCTTCCCCGACGACGTCGTTGACAACAACTCGACGTCCCTCATCCATCGTACCGGATGAGGATTCGTCGTCGATCTCATCGTCCCGCCGGTTCAACCACCCCATCCTCCACCTCCAAGGAGCTGCCCCGACGTTCCCCTCGTCTTTCGCGCCACCTCCATTCCCACACCACCATCTTCACCTGCACCACCAGAAGAGCATCACCATCACCGTTTCCTCGGATGAAGGTGCGGCCTAATTGGCGCCACCAAGGAGGTTGTACACTAATCGCCGCATTTTCTTCTTGATTCGATCTCACGGTGCTGCCGGTGCTCGGTCCTGAGCCGACACGGCGCGGCTCCATCCACGGCGGCGTCGCCGGCCACTTCCTCCATGGGGTCGCTCCCTCGGCGGCGAAGTCCACATCAGTAGGAGCTGCTGCTGCTTCAGCTCTCGCTCGCGTTGCTGCTCTGCTCTTGCTCTTGGTCCCCTGCCTGGTCTGCTCTTGCTATTGCTCCTGCTCGCGCTTCTACTCTCGCTCTTGCTTGCGATGCTCCTCCGATTTAGCTACACTTTAGTCGACTGGATCGACTTTTGGGTCAGTTAATTTTCAGGGGGTGGGGGGGCTCGCCGGGTGAAGGAAGAACCAGCCGCAGCGGGGAGGGGGCTCGCGGAGAGGTACCCCACTATCTATCTTAGGGTTCAGGATGGGGGCGGTGGGTCCGGCGGTGGCGGGGCGTTGGCGGGGCGGTGGCGTGGGGATCGCCGGAGAAAAAGCTCGGCAGGGGGGGCTAGAGGGATGGCCGGGGCGGTGGCGGACCGGCGGTGGGGAGTGTTTTCGGGGCGGGCAGGGTGGTGCACCGCCGGCCGCGGGCGGCGGGAGGCTGTTGTTTGGCCGGTGGTGGCTGGCGGCTCGGGGGGTGGAGCTTGAAGATGAACCGCAGGCCCTTGATTTCGTATCAAACGGCTGCAGAATCGACTGACCAGAGATGAAAAAGTTAGTTGATCGACGTGTAGCCTCACCTTGCTAGTGCGTTCAGTTTCGACAGCAAAATTCAGTTTCGACAGTTAAGTTCAGTTTTGACAGTTAAGTTCAGTTTCGACAGTTGAGTTTAGTTTTGACAGTTAAGTTTAGTTTTGACAGTTAAGTTCAGAGATGAGCGGCTGATGTATTTTACATCTAGCACTTTGTGGTTATGTATTTTATGTCATGTATTGGAGATGCTATTAGAATTCCACTCGGGTTAATGTTGTTCGTTGTCTCTCTTGTCCTGCTTCAGCCTCGGCGTCGTACAACTCACCGGAGCTGCTCCAACGATGAAACCCTCCATCACAGCGGAGCAGTACCTCGGGCTCCATCTCCAGACGCCTAAGATCTTCTTCCCCTCCTCCGACAGCACACGGATTTGTTCCTTTAGTGTCTCTGAAAGAAAAAATGTAGGAATTTTAATTTTCCCTTGTCCTCCTTTTCAAATTCCTATTCATGAAGCACAAGACTAAGAGATAGTAGCATAATAGCATTATAACCGTACATTTTCTTGTGGTTTGACTTAATCTGACCATGCTTCTTTGCATCCTGTGATCTTCCAATTGTTGTGAATCAAACACCCAAATTGGCAGAAATCCTATGTTTCTGAATTCTCTGTTTTGCACGTGCATTCCTATCCTATTCCTGTCTATTTCCTATCCCTACATTGTTGGAATCCTCCAATTCAAATGAGCCCTTACATAATTACTTCTCTTATAGATAGTTGTCAAAGAAAACCTTGCGTGGTTTGTCCCGCTCCTGCTGCGCTGTCGTCCACCCCAGCTCAGCTGCTCCAACAATAGAAGGGTCCATCACAGCAGGGATCCGGCCTCCAAACTGTCTTTCGCCGCCTTAGATCTTCTTCCCCGCCGCTGGCAGCCATGAAAACTGCATTACCATCATCAACCGAGCAGATGACCTCGAGGACTACACGGGTCCGCAAGAGAGGTCGCACTCTTTCGTGTGTGCTTACGTTATGCATCGCTTAATATTACATGCTACTTCATCGTCCTGTTCATCGATTAGACTCTGAGTCAGCTCCAAACTAATGGTCAAACTTGAGTTTTTAAATGGTTGTGGGGTACATATCGGGGCCGCTATCAATAGTATCTATCTACTATCTGGTTAATCTCCGGTGTCTACTATGAGTTTCATGTTGGGTGGGAAAGAAATAGTAAAGAAGCCATTATCTGTATTTTTTAACTGAAGTCATTATCTGCCTGCTATTATTGGTTTTGGGTCTATCCACAGGTTGCTACCATCACTCTGGATTTCTGCATGCACTCCTTACATAATCTCACTATGTTTTATTCCTATGCATGACAGTTATTGTAAACAATGGAACTGAACATGTAGAGCAAAAGAGACGAGCCTTGCGTGGCACTAAAATTTCATGCAGACGTCGCTCCATGGTAGGGGCAAAGGCAGCCCCCCTCCATGCATTTTGGATTGTAATCGAGAGGAAGATATCTGTTCTGAGGGGGATTCAGAAGGAGAAGACAACTCCTATGTACCCCCTGAGGTCTTCGCTCTAACTTGGCATGCTGATGTTGGTTATATCATGCATATGGTGTCTTGCATTACTTACTTTATACATCAAATATGTCATCTGCTTAGTTTAGACATCCTTTGTGCGAATGCCATCTGTTTAGTTTATTCATCGTTTATGTGAATTATGCAATGCCATCTTGTTTAGCCAGGAACCATATATGTGTATTTTGCAATGCCATCCTGCTTAGCATGTCATCTTATATGTAAATTATATCGGGCCATCCTTTTTTCGTTACATATTACATTTGTCAACAATGTTAGTACATTCAACTGCTCTTCGTGTGCATCAGGCATTTGACACGGTGATGGCAAATTCTAGAGTGAAAATAAGGTCTTCAGAGCAGACTATGCTATCTGACGAAGCGCATATCTCGCTGGTTATGGATAGCTCCTCAGAGCAGGATTCAGAGACAGATGACCAGTCCTATCCCCCCCCCCCCGAGGTGTATGCTCTAACTTGGCAGGGTTATGTTACTCATATCGTGCGTACGGTGTCTCGCATTGCTATGTCATTTGATTAGTTTAGACATGCTTTGTGTGAATTCCACCTGTTTAGTGTCTAATTACCATATATGTGAATTATGCATTGCCATCTTGTTGCAAGACATTATATATGTGAATTATACAATGCTATCTTGTTGCAAAGGCATTATATATGTGAATTATGCAATGCCATGTTGTTTAGCCAATCATCATGTATGTGAATTATATCATGCTATCATTTTTTTGTATTGCATGTTCCATTTGTCGACAACGTTTGTATATTCAACTACTCTTCCTGTGCATCAGCCATTTGAAGCAGTGATGGAAGTATCTGGAGTGAAAACAAGGTATTCAGGGCAGACAATGCTACCTGCTGAAGCAGACATCTTGCTGGTTAAAGAGAGCTCCTCAGAGGAGGATTCAGAGACTGATGACCAGTCCTATTTCCCCCGCTGAGGTCTATGCTCAAACTTGGCAAGGTTATATTACCCATGTCATGCATGTTGTCTTGCATTGCTTAGTTTTTACATCATATATGGATTGCCATCTGCTTACTTGCTTACTATATAAATCATATATTTGAATTATATCATGCCATCATGTTTACATAGTACACACACATCATCTATCTGAATTATGGCATGGCAACCCATTTAATAAAGACATCATATAGTTATATCATCTCATCCTGTTTAGTGTTTACAATCATCATATTTTGAATTATGGCATTCTATCCGTGAATGTCTGTGAATTATGGCATGCCAACCTATTTAATAAACACATTATATAGTTATGTCATGTCATCTTGTTTACATAGTCTCATATTTTGAACTATGTCTTTCCATCTTTTTAGTTAGCCATCATAATGTGAAATTATGTCATGCTATCATGTTTAGTTAGCCATCATATATGTGAAATTGTGTCATGCTATCCTGTTTGGTTAGACAACATAAATATGAATTATTTCATGCCCTCTTTTATTCCCCACTATCCATTGCACCTGTCTATCATACAATGTCAATACTTTCAATTACTTTTCTTGTTTATCAGCCATTTGAATTGGAGAGCGTGATGGCAGTATCTAAGGGAGTAACAACACGGTCTTCAAAAAGATAGTGTTAACAGTTGATGCAGATAGAACCACGGTTGTACTTGCCCAAGGTCCAGATCCACCACACATACCCCAAACTCCCGCAGATTGTACCGCTACCCAGTTGGACAGAGAACCAACTACACCCCTTCTAACCCCAACCCCGGCAGATAGTAACCCAGTTCCGGTTGACACAGCACCGTCTCCACCACAGAGCACCCAAACACGAGCAGTTAGTAAGGGAACTGCAGTGCCCAAAGCATGAGGACCACCACTCCGAATCCCAACTCAACGCTTAAAGGAGAAGAAGATTTGTTCTCAGGTCAGGTTCTGTAGCTATGGTTCATACTCCTTTGCTCTTGCATTACTGTATTTACTTATACCTACTATGAAGGATGGAATTGAAACTCCAATGGCGCAACGGGTATGTTTTAAACCTGTTTCTTTAACTGGTTTACTGTTGTAACCTGCTCTATGTTGATTTCAGTTTCAATTGAATTAATAGTTATGTTCTCATGTCATGCACATTACAAGTGTTGTTATTGCTCTATAGTTACCCACACTTATATTCTGTCTATTCTGCTTTGTCTTGAACAAATATTATTTGAACGGTGTCTCTATCTTGATTTGGCAACAAAAACTAGAATGATATAGACCATAAGGTGACCATGGTACATAGATATATGTTTGTTTCATGTTGTTATCCTGTCCACTTTACTATTGAACTCATTTACCAAAATGAGTTTCATATACAACATGGTAAACATATGATGTGTTTGCTTGTTTCTCTTTTAGAATGCGGACAAAATATTGGAGAACAGTACCACGTTATCCAATGGTAAAGGAAGTAATGGAGATAAGGTTCAAGATAGTGTGACATCCCTGTTGGTCGCCAAGAAAGCTGATAGAAACTATCTTGACGATAGTGAGGGAATCCAATAGTCCTGTCTTGATGTAGTGTTCGAGTTACTGGCCACTACTGCTGGAACAAGCTCTTCGAACTCACTGCCTAAATCAGTTCGTCTTCTTGAGTCTCAACTTCAAGTTGAAAGACATCGATCAGATGTGCTGTGACAGGAAGCTGAAGTACTGAGGAAGTCCCTGCAGAATTCAGATGCATATTTTCTGGTGCAACACCAAGCGCTGGAGGATTTAAGCACCAAACAAGAGAAAGTTAATAAGCTTGCTAAGAATCTTGCCAGCATTATGGGTACCCAGGATATTGTTTCTTGAGATCTTCTGAAGTGGTTTCAGTTCTGGATTTGTTTTGCTGCGGCGCTTATTTGCGCTGGTCGCCAACTTTGACAACTAGTGTATATGATATGCTGCTTTGTTCCCTATATTTGCACTGGTGGCGAACTTTGATGCCCAGTGAATGTAATATGTGTAATAGCCGTGATAGCCTAACGTTAGTTGCTTGCTTATTTATTTCCTTGTTGTCTTGTTTATTTCTTTGCTTGTAGTCATTGCAGTTCTTTTTCCGCGGTTAGCTAGTGGCTGCAATAACCTATTTTTAAAAACTAGGCCACTATAACCATGGGCTAATATTTACTTTAGTGACACTGGGCCTCCTACTGACCGTAGAAACAGTGGGCCTTCTACGGGCCGTAGAAACAATGGGCCTTCTGCACGCCGTATCATCAATGGGCCTTATACGGGCCGCATGATCGATTGGCCAAACAAACCGCATTATGGCCGTAAACGGGCTAGAGTTGGAATCGTCCATTCATGGGCCGACCATAACGGGCCATCGTTAATAGGCCGTATTTGATGATGCTATGAAAATGGCCCAACTTATTAACAGACCACAAATGGGCCGACTGTAACCACGGGCTGAATTTGGCCCACAAGCAGAAAATGACAGTAACGGGCCATAAGTAAACGAATGCTGGAAATGAGCCCAAGAATAAATGGGCTCTAAGAGGGCCGAAAGATAACACGGGATGGAAACGGCCCAACAGAATAACGGGCCGTTAATGGGTATAAAGTGATACACTATTCATTACGGGCCAGTTTCACCACGGGCCATTAATGGGTGTAAAGTGATACACTGTTCATTATGGGCCAGTTTCACCACGGGCCGTTAATAGGCCAAGAGTTACATAGGGCCTCATATGGACCGAAAGACGTCATGGGCCATACATGGGCCAGAAGTGAAAACGGGTTGGAATCATATTGGGTGGCCCAGATGACGCTACTGGGCCAAATTCGGATAGGGCGTAACGACCCTTGGGTTAGCAGGCTGTAAATGGGCTATATGCGAACAGGCCGTTAACAGGCTTTACATGGGCCAGCCCGCCACCTTTTGACCAAGTCAAACGGGCCGGCCATTTCATAGGAATGGGCCTCTGTTGGGCCGTGCCACGTGTCGACGTATCATAGGTGCCTTCTGTCCAACGAGTGGATGACATCTGTCCCAATGATGAGACGACACGTGTTTCCTCCAGCCAAATGATGATTTTACACGTGGAAAATCCCCATTGGTCGGGGCTGTTAACGGATTATCGGATCCAAAACCCGACCCGATAGCTTAATGGCGTTCCGTTACGGTGGGTGCCACGTGTCAGTCAACCTTGATGAAAGCACTTCTATGACGCGGGATTTATCGTCATGGAAGTGGACACTTCCGTGATGATAATTTTGGTAATGTCATGGAACACTTCTACGACAGCACAGGTATGACTATCTTGATTCTGTCATAAAATCATCATGGATGTACATGCATGACAAAAAATGCGACCTACTGTGACAAACATGTATCATCATGGAAGTGTATTTTTTTGTAGTGCTTCCTGTCCAACTTACGTGTAAGTGCTATTATTCATGGTTATTATTTTCCTGTTTTCTGCTGATTGAACACATCAATGATTTACATTACATTGTTGTAACTAGGAGAGGGTCAATCTGGATAGTCATGACGACCAAAGCATGCTTGTGCTTTTCAAGGAAGCACTGCAGCAGTATCGGTGTTACCTAAGGAAATCACACTTTGATGGCAAGTCTATAAACGAATTTCCGGTGAAGTCTCATGTGCTAAATTTAGAAGACATTGAATGGAAAAACCTTGTTATGCACTGGTCTCGTTCCCAGGATGAGGTACTGTCTATGAAATCACATGACAATTTGAACATCTACTTTTCCGCATGTGCCTTATGGATCTTTTTTGCAGGAAATCTGCTCGAAGAAGAATTCCGCTTTGACAAGAACGACAGGATATCACAAATATGCTGCCCGCTGCTTTGCTCTTGTTAGTACCCGTTGTCCTGTATCACTGTACTTGCATACATACCTGGTTCATTATATGACAACAATATGCATGATAGCTTGCTTATCAATTGCTCGCTCCAAATTATCTGATCTGTATGAATGGTTACATTAGTGTAGAATATATCCAATGCCAATGTTTTTGTAGCTCTGTATTGTTCTTGTAAGTACATGCTGTCCTTTATCAATGTACTTATAATGACAGGTAGTTGTTCATGTACCATCACTCTGCAACTTATTTTCCTTTGCCCTCCATTTTCTACACATCAGATCTATATTTACTCTTACCATAAGGTTGGTACTGAAGAAGTTTAGCTGTGCATTGCTCTTGGCTGTACCTTTTGACTGTATCGCTGCACTTACATTTATAGCTACTTGGTTATGTAGCATCACTCTTCATCTTATCTTAAATATTCTCCATTTTTCGTATATTATCACATCTATATTTACTCTAAACAAAATGTAGAATAAAGGCAATGCTTTTGAAGAGGATTCTATGGTAAACTTCTTGAATTGCCCCCCATCAGCATGGACAAGGCCTTTATAGAGCCTATCTTCACCAATAATATAAGTTTGTCCATCTCAAGCCTTCAAACTTTGTTGTATATATTTGGTTAGGCATGACTGCAACAACTGTTTATTTTTGGTGTTTGCATCAAATTGCTTGTTTAAAGTTTATTATGTAGTTCATAAACAAAAGTTTGTCCTTTCTCAATTTAAGTTTTCAGTTGTACAACCAAGTTCCTTCTTCATACCATGTAAATTAAACTATACAGAGCAAGTGATCTTCTTTTGCACTGCATGTCTGCTTCTGTTCTTAATCCGTAATCCAGTGGTGTGGTGAACCTACCCACTACATCACAATGTCTTATTCTACAATGTCTTAACTATGAACAATGTCATATCATTCTACTATTATTTAAACCGTCTCTTTATTTGCCAATCTGAAATGATATAAATTGACAGCACACTAACCATTGATACTTATGAGTTCTTGATCTATAATCTAGTGGTGTCGTGAAGCTGCCAACTCCTTCACAATGTCATTTCCTGCCATGTCTTGACCTGAACAATACCATATGTTGTTAATGCAATTTTAAACTGTGTCACTTTATTCGTCAGTAAGAAATGTGATGAATTGACAGCACTTATAGTTTTATGTGCAAAACATGTCATCTGTCAGCTTGTTTATCTTTCAGAGTGAGGAAGATATAAGTGTTGAACAAGAGCAGTCTCATCATCTTGCTCAGCTGCTTGCGCTGCAGCTCCCCAGCAGGGCTAACCTTTCTTGAACTCTATTGAACTGCTGTCGGTTTTGTATATATTTTGTCGGTATGTTTATTTGCATTGGTGGTGATCTTTGGTGCCCAGTGTATGTAATCTGCTGTCTGCTTGTGCTTTATTATCATAGTGGTGAACTTTGATGCCCAGTGGATATAATATGCCGTAATTTCTTTATTGTATAGTCTAGGTTTTTTCTTATTCACGATGCTGCAGTTATTTTACTGTATATATATCCTATCTTCACAGTAAAAGCAGACAAACCATAAAATTACGGTACATAATCGGGCCTTCATGCAATCATGATGTAGGTTGGGCCTGAAACATGCCGAACAGCTCACGGGCCGGTAGCAGCCCGAAATGAACCCCGACCCATGATTGTGTGAATCTTTTCACGGGCTTTTAGCAGGACAAAATTGTCTCGGTCCTTGTTTAGCCCAATCAGATATCAGATGTGAGCAGGCCGGATGCAAACCGGGCCATAGTTAGGCCCAACTATATGATGGGCTTTTAACAGGATGAAATTAATATAGGTACGAAATGTTAAACGGGCCCTTAACAGGCCAACACTAATATCAGGACGAATTACTAAGTGGGCCCAAAAGCATAGTGTCCAGTTGACAGGCCGAATCTGATATGGGCCATAATTGACCCCAAAGCCTCCTAAAGGGCTGGAACTGATCTGGGCTGTAATTTGGCCTAGAACGTGGTAGGCTTTTAATGGGCCGGATCTCATATGGGCCACTATTACGCCCGGAGCGTGGTAGGCCATTAATGGACCGGATCAAATATGGGCCGACATTTAGCCCAAAACATGGCAGCCAGTTAATGGGCCGGCCTACTAGGGTCCTCAAAATCTTGTGGGCCTACAGCTGGGCCGGCCCATTAATGTCGGCGAAATCTCGTGGGCCTTTAGCTTGGCCGGCCCATTATGATCCGCAAGAATCTTGTGGGCCTTTACCTGGGCCAGCCCATTATGGCACATAAAAATCTTGTGGGCCTTTACCTGGGCCGGCCCATTATGGCCCGCAAAATCTTGTGGGCCTTTAGCTGGGCCACCCCTTTATGGTCCGCAAAATCTCGTGGGCCTTTAGCTGGGCCGGCCCATTATGGTCCACAAAATCTTGTTGGCCTTCAGTTGGGCCGGCCCATTTAAACTTGATGGGCCGGTCCACGTGTCAACATATCATATGCGCGTCTCGCCCATTGGATGAGTGACACCTGTGCCAATGCAGACCTGACACGTGTCTCCTCCAGCCAATGATGATTTTACATGTAGAAAATCCCCATGTGTCGGGGCTGTTAACGGGTTATCGGATCCAAAACCCGACCCGATAGCTTAACGGCGTTCCGTTACGGTGGATGCCACGTGTCGGTCTCCCTTGATGAAAGGACTTCTGTGACACGCGATTTATCGTCATGGAAGTGGACACTTCCGTGATGATAATTTTGGTAATGTCATGGAACACTTCTACAACAGCACAGGTATGACTATCTTGATTCTGTCATAAAATCGTCATGGATGTACATGCATGACA
The DNA here is from genome assembly GCF_003073215.2 of Triticum urartu. Taxonomy (NCBI): domain Eukaryota; kingdom Viridiplantae; phylum Streptophyta; class Magnoliopsida; order Poales; family Poaceae; genus Triticum; species Triticum urartu. The sequence goes on along the minus strand of NC_053024.1, from coordinate 126,642,446 downwards.
GAAAACGCGACCTACTGTGACAAACACGTATCATCACGGAAGTGTATTTTTTGTAGTGTCTTGTTTTGTTGCCGACCCTGATGTCAATCTCCCCTTGTGCCACACGCCTAGTTCTTACCAGCCCCTGCACCGAGCTGCAAATGTGAACAACCGATCCGATATCAAATACCCAAGAGCTGCTAGGTATGTCAGCAAGGTAAATGTCTATAACATATGCCACTACTAGGAAAAGGGCTATAGATGGAATTGACACTAATGGCGCACCAGACATGTGGTGCGCCATTACTATATACTAATGGCGCACCATCTGTTGGTGCGCCATTAGTGTGGAAGACACTAATGGCGCACCAGGCACACGGTGCGCCACTAGTAACAAAATGTTTTTTTTTCATTTTTTCAAACATACTAATGGCGCATCCGGGCAGAGTGCGCCATTAGTAGTTAGAACTACTAATAGCGCACCAGCCATAGAGTGCGCCACTACTGTATTTTTTTTAGTTTTTTGCAAAACTACTAATGGCGCACCGTTGCATAGTGCGCCATTACTAGTTTAAACTAGTAATGGGCACTTTTTTTTACTTTTTGATATGATGAATATTTTTAAATTTCATGGGTACTTTTTGAATTCATGAATATTTTTTCAAATTTGATGATATTTTTTCATATTCCATATGAAAAAATATTGAATATTCATGAGGACACTTGATCTCGATCCCCCTCCCTCTCTATAGCTATCCCCCTCACCAGATCCCCCACGCCGCTGAGCACCCCCCCGCACCCTCCCCCCGCTCCACCGCCGCCGACGACCCATCGCACCCCTCCCCCTCTCCACCGCCGCCGACCCCGCACCCTCCCCGCTCCACCGCCGCCGACCCCCCGCACCCTCCCCCGCTCCACCGTCACAAATGAATGGAACTAATAATCCAAAAAAACAAATTTGTTTATATTTTCAAATAACAAATTTGATGATATTTTCAAATAATAAATTTGATGATATTTTTTTGATTCATAAATATTTTCAAATAACAAATTTGATGATATTTTAAAAAAATTATTACTGTTTTTATAAAAAAATTATTACTGTTTCATATTCATATGCATTTTCTAAAAAATTATTAGATGCAACAAAAAAAAATAATAAATTACTTATGCAAAAAAGTTACTTATGGCGCACCTCTAGGTGGTGCGCCATTGCTATCAAAAAAAAGATTACTTATGGCGCACCGCTCAAGGGTGCGCCATTGCTAATTCGACTGATCCCTTCGTCCCTCCCTCGCCAGATCCACTTCGATCCCCCCCTCGCCACACCCTCACGCGCGCCCCCTCCTTCCGCCGCCCGGCCGACGCCATAGCCGCGCCACCGTGCTCGCCCTCTCGCCCTCTCCCCTGCTCACCTTCTTCGCCAGATCCCCAGCCTCGTCGCCGTGTTAGCCGCGGCCATCGCCGTCCCTGCACCTCGGCGGCAAGTCCACGAGCTCCGCTTCGTCCTCCCCAACCCTGGCCTCAGGCTCGTCTTTGCTGCATCGCCCTCGTCTTCCCCCTCGGGCACCGCCACCCTCTGCTGCTACTAAGCTCTCGCCGGCCTCCTTTTGCCACCCGGTGAGCTTCCCCTCTCCCCATGCTGCTCTCGTCTTCCACTTGGTGCACCGTCGAGGTTTCCAATTGAAACAAGTTCAGAAATGTACAGTCTTAGCTAAAGTAATTCAGATGTTTGGGCTTGAACTTGGAGTAGAAAATCTACTATAAATTCAGATGGTTACTAGATTCAGTTTGAGTTTGCTACTATACATTGTTATTCACAGTAATTTCAGTTTTTCCTCTTCAGTTTGCTACTGCATTCAAGCAAGATCTATAGTCTTCCTTGCATATTAACTGAAGCAAGATCTATAGACTTTTCTTAAACTTGTAAATGCATGCCTTATTACTGTCCTAGTAGATTGCATTGACTGTTCCAACCATGGTAGTATGGGTGAAATCTGTACCTAAGTCTGCTTTGAAATATTCAGCTAACAACTAAGTTTGATAATTGGTGGTGGCTGGCTAGCTAGTACCCCAAATAACTATTCTACTCTTAGTTCCATGTTACTGAAGTTGCATTGTTTATTTAAATATAAACAATAGAAACCAGCAGAATTTGAAATTCAAGTGCTCCTGAAGTGTTCCACGATTCTGATTTTTTGACTTGGGGATCCGTTGTTTCTAAATAAACCAGCAGAAATCAAATGCCATTGTTATTCAATAAAAAAACTACTTATTACTGAACAAGAGGAAACAAAATTTTATATTATGTTTCATGAACTAAATAGTCCTACCTTTGAAAATATTCAGCTCAGCTTGGAGTATTACATTGTAAATCACAATGCTATTTTGTTGTAAGGGAAAAGTATATTTGGATCGCATCAATTTGTAGTTTGTGTTTTTATTTGTTCCTGATCTGAGGTTGTGGCTTTGGCATTGTTCTGCTCCTTACATCTATCACTATCGTATATGTCAAACTTGAGATCAAGCAAATAACTATTCTGGATACTCCTGTTTACTTCATGCTGAGAACTTCAACTTTTTCAAGTTGCTGGACTATATGTTCATTGGTACTACTTGTGATGCTGCTCTTGTACTACTTGGGAATTTTGTCAACTTGTGATGCTGTTGTTGTACCCCGAGAGGCCCTTGAGTTTGCCAGAATGTCGATTAACTTCCGTTCCAGCAAATTTGGGTACTCCATATGTCCTATTTTCAACAAAGGTCATGCCGAAATTTTCCGTGAATTTTATCACGACTTTGCTAAAAATAGGACATATGGGGTACTTGTGACTAATGCATGGGCCGGGGTATCTTAGTACTTAGTCAAGTAGGATCAACTGCCCCGCCATTCTTGCTGCATTAAACCATAGGTGGCAATAGAGCCAAGTGATTAGGCCCAACTTAGAATTCTCGTTAGCACTGATAAACCCTAGATGATAAACCCAACATAGGTGGCAATAGAGCCAAGTGATTAGTGCCAAGTGATTAGGCCCAACCTAGGGTGCCTCGGCATCGATAAATCCTAAATGATGAAAACTTAACTTGGCTTCTATAGGGTGCCTCGGTGTCGATGAGAACCTAAATGATGTACGCCTAGGCTTTTAGGGTGCCTCGGCGTCGACAAAACCTAAATGATGAAAGCTTAGGCTTTTAGGGTGCCTCGACGTCAACAAACCCTAAATGATAAAACCTTGGCTTTTAGGGTGCCTCGGTGTCGATAAGAACCTAAATGATGAAAGCTTAGGCTTTTAGGGTGCCTCATCCTCGACAAACCCTAAATGATAAAAGCTTAGCTTTTAGGATGCCTCGGTGTCGACAAACCCTAAATGATGTAGTTTTGAATTATGAACGTAGGATATGTCGTCATCATCATCGGACGACGAAAGTCTCCCAGGGGAGTGCGACTGGTGCCATGATGATCGAGGTCTGTGCGACATGCCTCACCTGGACGATGATCGGCGCTTCAGCATTAAGCTCGAGGAGACCCTCGAAGTTGAAATGGTACATAACGACGACAAGTGTTATTTTCATAATTAAGCATGACTTCAACTATTTCAACGTGTAATTTTCATCTTTTACAATTCGAGTATAGCTTATCCCATGCCATGCAAGACGCTACGACTTGGGGAGGATGGATTTTGAAGACCATGAAATTTCTGAAACAAAGAAAATTCACTTAAGGACTCATCACGATGTGGACTTTGAAGTAAATCTATATAATTCTGAGAGCGTAACCCATTTTGGTTGCAAAAATTGGGAAGCATTTTGCAAGATGTATGGTTTTGATGAGGGTATGCTTATCACCATGGATCTTGGTAATCCTGACATCAACCAAGGCAATATGGACATTTGGGTCCTTGTTGATACGCCTCCAGTTCTGCCGCTATGTGAGTTTCTCAAACATAGTTATTAGCTAATTTATATTGTTTATTTCAAAATAGTTGATAGCTTATTTTCATTCACAACTTATTTTTATTGTTCAAAGAATGTGCGGGAGATGGTAGACAAAACCCACTACACCGATGGCTCCGAATTAACAACTTACAAGGAGAAAAATCATCTGGTCGGATTTTGTACTGACATTGAGAATTACAATATCCACAATCAAACAGCTCAACATTATGGTAAATACGTGCCACTAGTGCATGTGTTCAACTACGGTAACTACCATGGAGATACCCTGGTAAGATTTTTACTATTACGACATCCGTGCATCTTTTGCATACTTCTAAAACTAGTACATCATTGCTAACTATGAAGTTATTACTATGTTTTTCAACAGATAATCCCAGAGAATTGTGTGCCTCATATGATGTATCAGAAATGTAGTCTTAATGTTTTGAACATACAGCCAGGTCATCCTACGAATCTCAACTATCCATTTGATATTTCTAAAAGAAGTGGAGACATGAAAATCAAAGGATGGAAAAAATGTATGGACAGTCGTAAGGAGCTTCTTGGAAGTAAAAGGAAGCGAAGCGCAAGAATTGGAGACAGGATGTTCTCCATTCTCCATAATGGAGAGTCAGGGTCTATATTGTTTTATGCTATTTTAGCTTAAATAGGGTATTTAGGTCCTGCCTAATACTGATAATCATGTGCTAAGAACAATTAAGTAGGGTTGGTTCGATGACTATCAAGATGATGATCGTATAACTTGTTATGAATAACGAGTAGAAGTTGTATGATGATGATTAGTAGGACTTGTTAGGATTAGTATTACTTCCGACAAACTCGATACTCGCGGTCTCGAGACTTGTAATGTTTTATCTTTGTTTGGTGTTTTGAATTCGGAGACTAATATGATGAATTGTATTCGAAGACTAATCTTCTATTGTATTTGATGGAACTGCTGTTGCTATGTGCTACTGTCTATATTCCTGCAAATAATATATTTTGTAACCTGTGCAAAAATCAGAAAAGTAAAAGAAAAATAAAACCTAATATTCATACTAATGGCGCATCACTACAGAGTGCGCAATTAGTATGCCAAGTATACTAATGGCGCATCCATCCGCAGTGCGCCATTAGTGTGCCAAAGCACATGGTTAAATATGGCCCTGGGAGGCATACTAATGGCGCATGGTGTTATATACTAATGGCACACTGGGTGGTGCGCCATTAGTATACCAGATACTAATGGCATGATACTAATGGCGCACCAGTGATGCGCCATTAGTAGGCAAAACTGCTGCGCCATTAGTAGGCCTTTTCCTAGTAGTGTGCAACAAGTGTACCTTCGCCTGAAGCAGCATTCCCGGCCTTCTTGCCATGCTCTGCAAGCCACTTGCTATAGTTCCTCTTCCAGTGACCAGTTTCCTTGCAATGATAGTAAATGGTCTTTGAGTCCAGTCCATACTTCGGCGCAACGGCGGAGGTTACCGTCTCCGTGCCCTTTGACTTAGCCTTTTTTTGGACCAACTCTTCTTGAACTTAGCCGATTTCTGCACCATCAACACTTGATGCGTGCCTTTCTTAATATGCTGCTCTGCCACTTTGAGCATCCCATGCAATTTAGTGAGCTTCTTATCCATGCCATGCATATGATAGTTCGAGATGAACGTCCCATAGCTGGGCGGAAGAGAACCCAGAACTGCATTAGTAGCCAGCTCATCCAAGAGCGGGAAGCCCAACCGATCCAAAGCTTGCACATATCCGATCATCTTGATCACATGCGGGCTCAGTGGATCACCTTCCCTCAGCTTACAATCCATCAAGGATCGCCAGACATTGAACCTTTCGGTCCTAGCCTGCACCTGAAACATGCTCTTGAGACTCTCGATCATATTGAAAGCCCCAACATCTTTGAAATGCTGCTGCAAATCAGGCTCCATACAAGCCAGCATGAGGCAGCTGATCTCGTTTGATTCATCAACGAGTTTCTGGTAGGCATTCTTGGTTGTGGTACTAGCATTATCGGGAGGTTCCTCTGGGAGCGGATCCTCTAGAACATGTTCCTTTTCTCATGCTTGAGAACAATTCTCAAATTTCTATACGAAGTAGTAAAGTTTGTTCTATTCAGTTTATCCTATTCTAGAATTGACTACAATGCAAAGTTGGGTTGATCAGGTGGTGCCATTAATCTACAACAGAAAAATATGCAATCACTGAGCAATGTGTTTATGTAGAGTAATTCTAGCCTTAAACATAAATACTCCCACTGAGTCAACATCCCTTCGCAAACTCTCAGTAATTCAGGATCCGACTAGCACATGCAACTAGTGATCTTTAGCATCACTGCTAGACAACATGCCTATCCAGTAAGCAACTCCTTGCTAATCGTATCTCTATACGACTCCTATCGGTCGGGTAGGTCTCTCATACCCCGGCTCCCGACCTCTTTTTCCACAAGACCCAAAACCATTTTGATAACCTTGTCAAGTTAACCTAATGCAGTGCATGCAGTTCAAGGACACCTAGCAGCACCCCAATTTTATGAGCCCACTACTAGACGTACTTGACGTGCGAAGGTGAAACATCGGGAATGGCACATTTCTTGATATTAACAAGGGATCTTTCTATCATTCTAACATGCATAGAAAACAAGAAGCATAATGACCACAAATGAAACATATACTATGAAATAGTACGGCTCCTTCATGGATGTCCTTCTAGGTCGGCTCCGACTCCGATGACCATCTAGGAACTCCATCTTGTTTGTCACGCCAGGATGCCAAGCCACCAACCTGATCTCTATTATCCAACTACTACAACTAGTAATGAATTTTACATAGAGTCACAAGTCGACACGCAGGTCGTTATACAATATAATGACAACACTTTGCCTCCTGTCGGCTGACAAACATGACACGCAGGCCATGTATAATCTACACACATGCATCACATACACATGAGCCATACTATTCACATCAAACCCCGCAAAATAAAGTTATGCATAGAATCGCATTCTACCGGTTTGAGTGATCGTGTACAAAATACAAGGCGCTACGCACACGGCAGTCCCGCTAGCCATTTAGCGGGCGGGGTCCCATGTGCAGTTGATCTCATCAACCATGCACACAACCGATCTTCTCAACGACAACAGATCTCATCTATCGCCTCCACATATCTAATATGCATACGATCTGAATCCAAATCCTATAGCAGAGGCTCTGATACCACTGTTGGGATCTATGGTAGAATGCGTCGACTGCAAATTAAAATTACTACGCGCAGAACAACCAAGAACATGCTACGGGAGATGGATCACAGTTCGTTACCACTAGACGCGCAGTGCCGTGCAGCGGAAGAAGAGTTGGGGCAGCGCGTCCGTGTGGATCGTCTCCCCCTCAAATAGCCGGTCGTCGGTTCCCACGTACAGGTTTGCCGGAGCGGCGCAAGTGCACCGCCTCTAACGGTATCCGCGCGTGCAGGAGGAACGTCGTGCGGTGGGCTGCTAGGTACGATCACACAACCGGCGGCGAGTGGAGGTGTCTATTCGCAACACATGCAAACCCTAGTGATAGCGCCGAAGCGATTCGCCGCATGAGTGTGCCGCACCCCACTTTATATAGGCATTCATCGTGGGCTCAACACTTGGGCCTCGCAGGGATCCTAAAGCCCATAAGTCTACTCGGCCACAATCCGAATACAGCTCGGATCATATCCGACCAGTGTCCTCGGATCCGACCTCGTAGGTTCCTTGCCTTAAGCATGCGACCCCTTAGGTTCAAGCCGGCTTGGTCGCAGTTCGGATCACCTCCGAACTGCACGGTTGGTAGCGGCCTCTAGCAAGGCATGCTGAACACCAAACAAACTATGAAGCTGGTTAGGCGAACCTGTACATCATACTTCCTTTCCTTTTGCCACACGATATATGTTGTCGGGCTCAAGGCGAGTCTGTCGTCCTTGTGCTAGCCCGACCTCTTTCTCATTCCAGTGATGCCGACCACAAACTGTATTATCTCATAATCCTTGTCGCATGGCCATGCTTATCCTGGTCGGATCACACGAGGGGCCCAGAGTATATCTCTCCTGATCATAGGGGCAAATCTCATCTTGCTCGACCACGTCTCGCAGCATGGTTCTGGACAAACCGAAACCTACCTTTATAACTACCTAGTTACAGAGTAGCGTTTGGTCGGCCCAAAGCAAGTCTGTCACCATCCCGAGTGCATGCGTCAGCTCAGGTCTTAGGACATAGAACATATGTTGTACTCGAGACTCATAGATGACATATCGCTGCGTCTCATAGTTGGGTCTGTCTGACTCGGACCTTAGCTCGACTCGGATCTGACCAGATCCTTCCAAGTCCATATTATCCGGTTAGCATCCAATGCTCCATGGCTAGTGAGACCAAGCCATCAACTGTGTCATATGCTAGTCTAGTTGGCTACGCGTCCACACAGCCCTTTCGACTAGGGGCCTTTTAGGACAGTCATCATACAATGCATAGTCCCACAAACAAGTCATGTACTTGCTAATACACGTCATTGATAATGTCCAAGGACTATCTTTATTCATAAACACATAGGAAATATCATCATACATGATTGCCTCTAGGGCATATCTCCAACATTAACCCACCCAGGAGGGGCCGGGTTATACTCATGGCGACTCAAAAGACAAAGCCCATGAAAGAATCGGAGATGGTTGTTCATGAGGATGACTTGTGAAGAGCCCAAGGCCCAAAGGCGGCTTAAGGCCCGTAGGTGTAAACCGCCATATGTGTATGACTTGTATTATAAGGAAATTGTAATTAAGTCACCGGGCAGGACACGTTTATGAGCCGGCCGGGACTCTGTAAGCCATCGGGAGTCAACCTGAGTATATAAAGGGACGACCCGGCGGCGAGTTGGGACGAGAGACAAGAGATCGAAAGCTTGGTCAATCGTATTCGCTCCCTAGTAACCGAGACATAAGCAATACCAGCTCAAACTGGATTAGGCCTTTACCTTCACTGCAAGGGGCCGAACCAGTATAAACTCCCTGTGTCCTTTGTCCCGTTTAACCCCTTTCAGCTAATCTCGTTGCGATGGCTCCACGACTAAGTCCTTACGCTAGGACATCTTCCGTAATGATCCCATGACAAATGCCGTCGCGGAAAGGGGTTAAAAACCGTTTGTTTAGCATCTTCTAGGGCTGCGTGTTACCCTTGGATACTTCACCCCCTCCTCTGGTATTCGCTGGATGGCTGAAGAGTACAACCATTGTGGCCACATATAGGTAGCAAATGAATCTTATGGTAGTTGTTGTAGCTGACTTCGTCCACACGAATCTCATCTGGTGACAGAGGCCCGTCCTTCCACTAGCGTCGGTGGTCGTCCTTCAAAGCAAGGGTGGTCGTTCCTTATGCCCGAGCTCGAGATATTTCCTTCCCGGGAGTATTGACACATCCTCCCGGGCGGATCCCGTGAAGAGACCCCGGGCGTTCGGCAGGCGTCTCGCCTTGGACCACCCTTACCGGGACAGGCCAGAACCCACTAGATATAGCGAAGTATTCTGGAGCCTTCCTTCCTTCCCAAGGAAAATGTACGACCCATTAGTTTATGCCCAATGCGCCAACCTACAATCACCCTAGTTTTCTGTACGCTCACAGTCCCCAGGCCTATCTTCCTCTCGCCCAATAGTGGTAGTGAAGAGGGGACGAGACCAAGTAACCTCAGGGATGTGACATGTGGCAGCCCAAGCCGTTTCCTGGGGACTAACAAGACCAGCCCTTGTTATGTCAGTAGAGTAGGGGTTAATTGATTACCCCTCTAGTGAAAGGGATGCCTCCTTGGCTTCCGTGCCTCTCCCATCATTTTTCAGAAGTTGTGGGTTACCATGTGTTCGAGCGGTTGCCTTCTTGCCTGCCTCTTCGATAAAAATGGGGAAATAGAAAGGCGCCGAGACAGCCGTCTTCTTTCTTGTTCCTTCGTTAACACTCCAAAACTCCCCACCCAATTCCGCCCATTAGCCATGTCGTCCTGCGATCTTGCATCAGATATGGGAACGAGGGGAAAATATAAGGAGATAGCCCGAGCGGAGCTTCTTCCGCCCCTGCTTGAGTCCGCCTTCCCAGACGCCCGGAGCCTGAGGAAATTCGGGTTCTTGATAGGAGGTGTGAACCATTCATGAGAGTCAGCGGAACTTATTTCGGCAGGTGATGCAGCGGAGAGCAGCCCCATGGTCTCCATTTTTCTGAACTTCCTCGCCGCTGGTTTAGTTCCACCCTTTTCCAACTTCTTCATGGCAGTCTTAGATAACTTCCAAATTTTGATGCTCCATCTTCATCCCAACGTCGTGTTGGTCCTTTCTATTTTCTCCCACTTATGGGAGGGTTTGTGGGGGTGAGGCTCTCCTTCGAGCTCTTCCGGTATTTCTTCTCTGCGCGTCACAATCCTAAGAATCAAACCTCAGGCTATGTGACCTTCACCTTGCTGGGAAGGAGTTCGAGGCTGATTTTATCCCTATGAACCTTCATGAACCCTTGGATGAGTGATACATCCATTTTGCATCATGTTTTCCTACTATTAATTATAACTTGTTGGGTCATTATATCACTTTGTGATGCAATTCTAATGCCTTTTCTCTCTTAATTTGTAAGTTCCACATCAAGAGGGAGATTGCCGGCAGCTGGAATCCTGGACCTAAAAAAGCTATATCAGAGATACCTCCTCTGCACAACTCCAAATGAGCTGAAATTTTGCAAATAATTATTTTGGAATATATAAAAAATATTGGAGAAAAAAAATACCAGAGTGGACCCACCAGGCGCGGCCACCCCCTGGGTGCACCCATGTGGCTTATGGGGCCCCTGGCTGGCCTATGAGGCTCATCTTCTCCTATATGATGTCATTTTCCCAAAAAACAAGGGAGGACTTCCAAGACGAAGTGCCACCGTCTCGATGTGGAACTTGGGCAGGAGCACTTTTGCTCTCCGGTGTAGCGATTCCGCTGAGGATACTTCCCCCCGGGAGGGGAAAATCGAAGCCATCGTCATCACCAATGATCCTCTCATCGTGGGAGGACAAATCTTCATCAACATCTTCACCATCACCATCTCCTCTCAAACCCTATTCATCTCTTGTATTCAATCTTTGTCTCAAAACCTCAGATTGGTACATGTGGGTTACTAGTAGTGTTGATTACATCTTGTGGTTGATGCTAGTTAGTTTACTTGGTAGAAGATTATATGTTTAGATCCTTGATGCTATTCCATACCCTATGATATTGAACATGAACATGATTTGTGAGTAGTTACGTTTGTTCTCGAGGACATAGGAGAAGTCTTGTTATAAGTAATCATGTGAATTTGGTATTCGTTTGACATTTTGATGATATGTATGTTGTTGACTCCTTTAGTGGTGTCATGTGAACATCGACTACATGACACTTCACCATAATTGGGCCTAAGGGAAGGCGAGTAATAAGTATATGATGGGTTGCTAGAGTGACAGAAGCTTAAACCCTAGTTTATGCGTTATTCCATAAGGGGATGATTTGGATCCATATGTTTCACGCTATGGTTATATTTATCTTAATTCTTCTTTCATAGTTGCGGATGCTTGCAAGAGGGTGAATCATAAGTGGGAGGCATGTTCAAGTAAGAACAGCACCCAAGCACTGATCCACCCACATATCTAATTATCAAAGTAGCAAATGCGAATCAAATAAACATGATGAAAGTGACTAGACGAATTCCCATGTATCCTCAAGAATGCTTTCCTTATTATAAGAGAACGTTCGGTCCTGTCCGTTGCTATAAAAAGGATTGGGCTACCTTCATGCACCTTTGTTACTATTTCTACTTGTGACTTGTTACGAATTATCTTGCTATAAAACTATCTATTGCCGATAATTTTAGGCTTGCAGAAATACCTTGCTAAAAACTGCTTGTAATTTTCTTCTGCTCCCTCGTTGGGTTCGACACTCTTACTTATCGAAAGTACTATGATTGATTCCCTATACTTGTGAGTCATCAAGACTCTTTTCTTGCACCGTTTCAGGGAGTGAAGCGTGTTTCGTGAGTGGAATTTTATTAGGACACATTTATATTGCGTGCTGAAATTTACTATCACTTGTTACTATATTAGATAATCTTTGAGGGATTTGTTTGGGGTATCTTCACCTCGACCAGAGGAACAAAGAGTTGCCCCTCAACCTACTACACCTTAATGGTACCATGGGTCTATCGCTCGGTGGTGTTGAGTTCTTGGAGGGAGCTCTTCCAGGGATCAAGGGATATCCGATCGACCGCATGACCAAGAGTCGTCGCGACAAGCTCGACATCGACGACTTAGGCTAGGGCAGCGAGGCCGACTCAATCGAGTATGGGTACCGGGTCCCCTTCGGCAAGATTCACGCCTTCATCGGAAAAATTGGCGAATCAGGACCTGAGCCGGACATCCACACCGACATCGTGAAGCCGGCTCGGCGCACGCAACCCGCTCGGGCTCAAGACGGTCGGAACCATGTTTTCGTTGGCTTCACCCTAGGGGTCGATCTCAAGGATAACTTCGTGTCTGCTGGGTACAACCTTGTCTACTCCAACGGCGAGTCATCGGTTGGGGAAACATAGTCGATCCACCTGTTGTACGATGGAAGACTTGGGGGATTCTCTGACGATGAGCCGCCCCATTGGACTACCATCTACATGGCAGGCACTGCGCCAGCGCTTGACTCTACTGTAGCAGGTGCCATGGGAGGAACCGACGCATTAGCAACTAACCCCAACGCGTTTAGCTCGGTTAAAACACTGGGTCAAGTTCTCTCAAAGCTAGTCGCCTCACTGACGACACTCCTTGAGTCGCTACTAATGGCAGAGAAGCAGGAAGAGTAAACAAAAAGATAGCTAAGATTCACGAGCAGATGGCTAAAACTCAGCAAGACATCAACACTGAGAACGCTCACATGACGCAGCTACAAGCCCAGATTCATAATGAGGAGGAGGGTCTAAGGACGGAAACCTGGCGCATGGGCCTACGGTAGAACGCTTCAGATGTGGTTCATAGGAGAATGCACGAGACTCACCTGCCAACTGATCTAGAGCTGAGGCTTCTGTTTAATACACTGGGGCCAGAACGAGTATCCCGGGAGCCCCGGTTATACCTCAATTGAACCGGATCATGTCCCCAGATGGAATGCGGCCATCTCCGGCTCAGCCTCATCAGCCACCTCAACAGCATCAGCTTGAGCCGGCTCATCATCAGCCACCTGTTCGCACGACCCTGGACCACTTTATGATGCTGGCGGGTCATTTCTCCAATCCTATTGATAACTTGTTGGCAGCAGCTACCAACCTCGCCGCACTTCCGATCATAGGGAACACCCTAGTTGAGAGGGAAGCTTTGCATGCTAATGACCCACAAGTATAGGGGATCTATCATAGTCCTTTCAATAAGTAAGAGTGTCGAACCCAACGAGGAACAGAAGGAAATAACAAGCATTTTTTAGTAAGGTATTCTGTGCAAGCACCGAAATTATCGGTAACAGATAGTTTTGCGATAAGGTAATTCGTAACAGGAAACAAGTAACAAAAGTAAACAAGATGCAGCAAGGTGGCCCAATCCTTTTTGTAGCAAAGGAAAATCCTGGACAAACTCTTATATAAAGGAAAGCGCTCCCGAGGACACATGGGAATTATCGTCAAGCTAGTTTTTAGCATGCTCATACGATTCACATTCGTTACTTTGATAATTTGATATGTGGGTGGACCTATGCTTGGGTACTGCCCTTCCTTGGACAAGCATCCTACTTATGATTAACCCCCTCGCAAGCATCCGCAACTATTTAAGAAGAATTAAGGTAAACCTAACCATAGCATGAAACATATGGATCCAAATCAACCCCTTACGAAGCAACGCATAAACTAGGGTTTAAGCTTCTATCACTCTAGCAACCCATCATCTACTTATTACTTCCCAATTCCTTCCCCTAGGCCCAAACAATGGTGAAGTGTCATGTAGTCGACGTTCACATAACACCACTAGAGGAAAGACAACATCCATCTCATCAAAATATCGAACGAATACCAAATTCACATGACTACTTAGAACAAGACTTCTCCCATGTCCTCAGGAACAAATGTAACTACTCACCAATCATATTCATGTTCATAATCAGAGGGGTATTAATGTGCATAAAGGATCTGAACATATAATCTTCCATCGATTAAACCAACTAGCATCAACTACAAAGAGTAATCAACACTACTAGCAACCCACAGGTACCAATCTGAAGTTTTGAGACAAAGATCGGGTACAAGAGATGAACTAGGGTTTGAGAGGAGATGGTGCTGGTGAGGATGTTGATGGAAATGGACCCCCTCCCGATGAGAGGATCGGTGGTGATGACGATGGTGACGATTTCCCCCTCCCGAAGGGATGTTTCCCCGGCAGAACAGCTCCGGCGGAGCCCTAGATTGGTTCGGCCAAGGTTCCACCTCGAGACGGTGGCGCTTCATCCCAAAAGCTTCCTTATGATTTTTTCCAGGTCAAAAGACACCTTATACCATAAGATGGGCATCGGGGGGCTTCCAGGTGGCCAACAAGGTAGGGGGCCCGCACAGGGGGTAGGGCGCGCCCTCCACCCTCGTGGACAGTGGGTGGCCCCCCTCCGGTGCTTTCTTCGCCCAATATTTTTAATATATTCCAAAACTGACTCTTGTGGAGTTTCAGGACTTTTGGAGTTGTGCAGAATATGTCTCTAATATTTTCTCCTTTTCCAGCCCAGGATTCCAGCTGCCGACATTCTCCCTCTTAATGTAAACCTTGTAAAATAAGAGAGAAAAGGCATAAGTATTGTGACATAATGTGTAATAATAGCCCATAATGCAATAAATATCGATATAAAAGCATGATGAAAAATGGACGTATCAACTCCCCCAAGATTAGAGCTTGCTTGTCCTCAAGCGGAAGCCGATATCAAAAAATATGTCCACATGTTTAGAGATAGTGGTGTCGATAAAATAAAATACATACATGAGGGCATCATGATCATTCCTAGAATAGCAACATATATATATTGTCATATGATTTCTTATGCTGAAGTAACAATCTATTCACAATGTAAAGTGTGAATCAGAAACTTCATTGAAAAAATAGCAAACTTGAAACGCCTACGATGCGGCTATAGCTCCCACGTGTTCACTTCCCGGACTCCGCTGAAAAGAGACCATCATGGCTACACACGCGGTTGAATCATTTTAATTAAGTCAAGTGTCAAGTTATCTACAATCGGACATTAACAAATTCCCATCTGCCACATAACCGCGGGCACGGCTCTCAAAAGTTTATACCCTGCAAGGGTGTCCCAACTTAGCCCATCACAAGCTCTCATGATCAATGAAGGATATTCCTTCTCCCGAAAAGACCCAGTCAGTCTTAGAATCCCGGTTGCAAGACATTTCGACAATGGTAAAACAAGACCAGCAAGACTGCCCGACTGTGCCGACAAATCCCGATAGGAGCTGCACATATCTCGTTCTCAGGGCACACCGGATGAGACATCCTACGAGTAAAACCAACCCTCAAGTTTCTCCGAGGTGGCCCCGCAGTCTACTCGGTTTGGACCAACACTCAGAGGAGCACTGGCCCGGGGGGGGGGTTAAAATAAATATGACCCTTGGGTCTGCAGAACCCAAGGGAAAAGGCTTAGGTAGGCAAATGTAAAACCAAGGTTGGGCCTTTCTAGAGGAGTTTTATTCAAGGCGGACTGTCAAGGGGGTCCAAAAACCCCAACCGCCTAAGGAACACAAAATCAAGGAAGATAACACTAGTATGATGGAAACTAAGGCGGCAAGAGTGGAACAAAACACCAGGCATAAGGCCGAGCCTTCCACCCTTTACCAAGTATATAGATGCATTAATTAAAATAATAGATATTGTGATATCCCAACATAACCATGTCCCAACATGTAACAAACTTCAACTTCATCTGCAACTAACAACACCATCAGAGGGGCTGAGCAAAAGCGGTAACATAGCCAAACAACAGTTTGCTAGGAAGGTGGGTTAGAGGCTTGACATGGCAATAGGGGAGGCAAGATAAACAAGTGGTAGGTAGCGCGACATAGCGATAGAACAAACAACTAGCAAGCAAAGATAGAAGTGATATCGAGGGTACGATCATCTTGCCTGCAATGTAATCAGATTTGTCGAAAGCTTGATCCTCGTTAGCGTACTCAACAGGTTCCTCATTCACATACTAGTCTCCTGGCTCTACCCAAAGCAAGAACAAAGCAATGGAACAACAATCAATTATGGTGCAATGCACAAGAAACATGATGCAATACATGGCATGATATGCAAGATATGATGTGCAATGCATATGGGTACTCCGGAAGGAAAAAGATGATCAAGGCTTGATATTTTCAAAACAAGTATGCTGCTGGAAAGATGAGGTGATTTCGGTCGAAATCGATATAAGGATCACCGGAAACGGATGTGCGGTTAGCAAATGACAAGCAATACAAGAATGATGCAAATCTGTGATTAACAACATCATAGCACTTAGAATGCAACAAGAAACTAAGCTACAACACTCCAACATAGCAACAAAGCACATGAGCATAAATTACACATGAAGGTCTACAAATCATGAACACTAAGCTCCTGCAAGTTCTCACTAGATCAAGCTTAAGATAGCATGGCAAAATGCAAATGATAACAAATTCACAGACTTAGAGAAATTACTAAACATGTCAAAACAACATCATATAGCAATGTTTAAAGCTAGCAAACAACATGCTACAGGAATATATCATGGCAAACAAAGGCGTGACATGCTTGTACTATATACATAGAACAAAACGCCCTTGATGAAATTTAACCAAAGAGGCATGGAAAATGATGTGGCACCCATGCAAACATCACAAGTTATATTAGCAGTTTCAGACTTGGAAGAAAAGCAGAGCATGCACTACAAAAAAAAAGACACATCCGTGACATTTTGGGCCGAACGAAATTTTTGTCTTGGGCGGGCCGGAGACGCAGCTGCATGACATTCTTTGGGCCGTCCATGACGGAAAATACCGTGGTAGAAGCGAGGGGGAGGAAAAATTCGGGGAGTTCCCGGTTACGGTGGGAGGTTGGGGGCCAAGCGATGCACCTTTCTCTCGTACACGTACGCGCGTGTGTGCGAGGCGTTGGCTCTAACTGAACCCGAGCGAGGTGTTGGGCTCTAACTGAACCCGAGCGATTGCACTGCAGGCTATGCGTTACTGAACCCAAGCGATCGATCGATGGCTGTTAACTGAACCCGATCAAGCGATTCCTTCGCTACTGCTGCTAACTGAAGCCGATCGATGCTGCAGGACCACCCTGTGGAGGGCAGGTGAACAGTAGACGGTGGAGGGCAGGATGAACAGTAGCCCGTGGAGGGGTGGTTGAATAGGAGCCCATGGAGAGGGCTGGTTGAATAGTAGCCGGTGGAGTAGCGCGCGGTGGAGGCTGGATGAACAGGAGCCCGTGGATGAACAGTGGAGGCTGGAGGAGGTCGACGGTGGATGAACAGTAGCTCATGGCGGCTGGAGGGGGTCGACGATGGAGATGAACAGTATCCCGTGGAGTCCCGTTTTGTGGTACGCCACACCCCTCCCGATGAACAGGACCCCCGTTTCGACCGTAGCGCTCCAACACAAGTCCGTTTCGTCCGTTTTGCGGTACGCCACACCCCTCTCGATCAACAGGACCCCCGTTTCGACCGTAGGAGGTCCGTTTCCTCCGTTTTTTGGTACGCCAGACCCCTCCCGATGAACAGGATCCCGTTTCGAACATGGCCGGTTGAACACAAGGCCGTTTCCTCTGTTCTACAGTGCGCCAGGCCTTGTTTCCATCGCCTGTTCCATCCAAGCCCTCCCGATGAACACGACGCATTTCGGTGCCTCCCCATGAACACGACGACGATGCTGTTTCTCCATTCCGACCCAGCCATGTACACGAGCCCTGGCCGTACGTATGGGCGAGTAGGTGTTCGAGACCCCTGTCAGTACCCCGATTCTAAGTCACATCGATATAGTCGGTAACACCTCATATCACATTGCGGCCTCACGCACGGTATCCCCACGGGTGTCGCCTTACCATGGCCCGGGACCGTTTGCGCCTTTTGGCTCACATATATGATAGTGTCGCTAGCATCCATATGACAGAGAACCCGGGCCGACATGGCTAGTCGTGAACCCAAAGCGGCGCAGACCTATCGAGACAGGCATACATGAATCACATCGAGCATGTCGGTCATCAGCGAGTGAATCCGGGCTGTAGCACTGGGCTAACGGGACTCCGGATGTCACCGCGTGACATTTCCCCAAAGGGACTGACATAGGAACGAAGTGAAACACATGCCGGCCAGTCAAGTGTCCTGAGCAGTAGTGCTGGGCTAGCAGGACTCCGGTGAACCGGGCTATAGCGGACTACTATGGCTCGCGGAACACTAGACTACATTTCCCCATAAGAAAGGCTGCCAAGGATAAACAACTAGATTGTCGGATCCCACTCATACCAAGCATTTCAAGCATACACACAATATGCCCGATATGAGTACATACAACATGGCATCACAACAAAACTCTATAACTCAAGTACTTTATTTAAAGGCTCCAGAGAGCCATACATAACATGTTCATACAGGTAGGGGTCACATGACCCGACACTCAAGTCATACAAGCATACAAGCACATGCGGAAGTAAATAGTCTGAGTACAGACACTAGAAAGCAAGAAGGCTTCTCGAAGCCTGTCTATCTACATAGGGCCCTCCATGGCCAGGATCACCACCTGGGTTGCTAGTCACTCGTCGACATCAAGGTCTACAAAAAACCCATCGGAGGGGGCGGTGTTGTGTTCTGAAAACAGTAATTAAGCAAACATGAGTAAAAAGGTACTCAGCAAGTCTTACATCAGATCCTACTATACATGCTCATTCTCAAGAAGGTGGTGGGGTTATTGCAGCAAGCCAGCTTTGACTCTTGGCTAAACTATCCTACGGAACTCCACTAGTAAAAATAGTTTTCGCACACGAGTCCACTACTCACCAACACAATACTCCACCGGGGATCCTCCCTTGACATCCTACGAGAGGGCCATCCTCGGTACTTACACTTATCTTGAGTCTTTTAGTAGTATCCATTAACTTGTCTATGAACTGTATAGGTAACCAAGTAGTCCTTTACTGCGGACGCGGCTATTCGAATAGTTTTATACCATGCAGGGGTGTACTTCTTCATACACGCTTTCACCACTTACCTCCGTTTACACGACATGTACTCGGCAACCTTCAAGCAGAAGCCCAACGAGGGTGTCGGCCACGGCCTACCTAAACACTCAAGTCTCTAGTCCAGGTGTATCGCCTATCCAGGTTCCATCCGCAGCGAGTCCGGCCGAGGTTTCCACATACGGCCCCGAACGATGTGAACAGGGTTCCCGAGACACCAAACGGGTGACTCGGTACACCGTGCCACGGTGTATCTACCCCAACATAGCCCACCCCTAGGGTCAGCGCTACGCACGGCCGCCAACACATAACCTACAAACACCAGAAACTATTTGCAACTCCTGGACAGAGTACTAGGGTGATTAAGAAGCCGAAAGGGTCCATTGGTTTCGGGCCCAATGTATGGTAGTAACTGCATCTTAAATCACACATACAGATCTCAGTTCTTATGGATGGCCTCAATGAAACAACCCACCATGTACTCCTACATGGCCTCTCATCGATACCTTTACCAAAACATGTTCATCACATCCCTCACATTACCGATATAACCATTTCACTCTAGCCCATCACCCAGATGGACCAGAACTGACACAACTCTAAGCATAGCAGGCATAGCAAGGTAGGAAACACATACATGGCTCAATCAACTCCTACACATGCTAGTGGGTTTCATCTAGTTACTGTGGCAATGACAGGTCATGCAGAGGATAAGGGTTCAACTACCGTAGCACACAGCAGTTTGAATCGCGTTGTCTTAATGCAGTAAACAAGAGCAGAAGCGAGAACATTGGTTTGTATCGGAATGATCAACGGTTTCTTGCCTGATGTAGTGGTAGTAGGGTACTGCCCTTGAGACGGATACTCGGGGTTATCCTCGGAGGCAGAACCTACCACGAAAGGCACACCGAACACAATCAACACATGCCAATATGCAACAATATGATGCATGCTATGACATGGCAAGATGAATGTGTCTTGGCCTAATGCAAGCTAAAACAGAAGGGGATGAACTCATTTGAATCAAAGATTCAAATGTTAGCTCATTTAATATAGCCTTATTAGTGCATTACCTTATTCGGCTTAAACAGCAATGTTAACTTGTTTTGTCATGCATGAAACCATTACAGATGGATAGATTGAATTTTTCTGATCATTTTTCATATATAACTTGTTTGAATTGGAGCTATGGTTGATTTTCTATGATTTTTAGAAGTTTTGGCTATTTTCTAGAATTTCCTATATAAGAATAATTCCAGTAATTGAATTAATGCGTCAGCATGACATAGGTGTGACGTCAGCGGGTCCACTGGGTTGGCCAGGTCATACCTGACTAGTGGGCCCTGTCTGTCAGTGTCTCAGCTAATTAACAGAATTATGTCAGTGCTAATTAACTGTCAGTGGGGCCTGGGCCCACATGTCAGTGACTAAACTAATTAAATTTAGTTAAAACTAATCCTAAACTAATTAGCAGGTCGGCCCCACCTGTCATAGACTCAGGAGGGGAGTCAACCTGGGCCCACACGGGGTCAAACAGAGTCAAACTCGCCGGTGTCTAGCCGCCGGCAAGGCCAGACGCGGCGGAGGGCTCGGGTTTTGCACTCCGGCGACCAAAAGGACGGCGGAGGCCATCTACGTGTTGCGGGGAGTGAGCCGCGTCGGGTGGTGGCAGTAGCCAGAGCTGGGGTGGCCGGAAACGTCGCCGGCGTCCACCTTGGCGGCGGCCGGAGCTCGGGTGAGGTTCAACTAGTCATTAGCAGGCACGGCGAGGGGCGTGCGGGGGTGCTACGGGCTTGTGCGAGCGCATGGAAGACGAAGGCATGCTCGGTTGCGTCCCGACGTGGATGTGGCCACGACGGCGACGTGCGGTAGCGGCGGCGAGCTTCGGCTTCGATGGCCGTGGTGGTTAGAGGACGCGGACGAGCGCGGGGAGAGGGGAAACAGCGGCGGAGCTCACAACGGTTGCAGGGGAGCGAACGGCGAGCTCGGGGAAGGGCTGGAGCGAGCGGGGCGGCGAGGGGGATCTCCAGCGATCGTGGTTGAAGACGAGCTCGGTGCAGCATCTCCGGGGCGAGTGAGCGCTCGGGGATGGGTCGAGGCGAAGCAGTGGACGACGGCGGAGCTTCCTGGCACGACAAGGCAATGAATGGAAGGCGGTGGCTGAAGTGGAGCTTGTCGGCGGCGACGGCTGCGCTCGGCAGGGAGATGGGGATTGAGCTAGAGAGGGGGAGAGGGCACGGGGAGAGTGGGGAGAAAGAGAGGGGAACGTGGGTGTCGGCGTGGCACTCATAGACGCCTCCAGGGCTTCGGCGGAAGCAGGAGGTGGCCGGCGTGTGGCCGCGGGCGCCGGCCACGCGCTCCTCGTCCTCCTGGCGAGAGGAGGAGGACGACTGGCAAGAGCCAGTGGACTGCCCCGAGCCGGGTCGGCTGGTGGGATGCGCCACGTAAGTCCCTGTTCTTTCTCTCCTTTTCTGTTTTTTTATTTTATTCTATTATTTCTGTAACTTCAGGGCTTTATTAAAAATGCCAGGGCATTACCAGAAATCATAAAATTAATCATGGCCACTGCTTAGAATATATCCAACAGCAAACATTTAATTTATGATTATTTGAGCATTTAAAATATTTTATAGCATTTAAATGCCCAAATACAAATACTATAATGATTAATCCAATGACCTTAGATGTCCTAGAAAAATGTGCACCATTTTTGTCAAAGGTTTTAACCCAAAACAAAAAGGGTGGGCTTTTTAAAAGGGCATTTCAGGTTCATTGAAAAAGTTTTTAGTAAACCCTAGTTGTTCCAGGGGGGGTGCTGGGGGGTTCTGTCATCCCCATTTCAAATTTAAGAGAAAATTAAACATGATGCACACTCTAATGCTTGAACTAGCTAGGGTGTGACTACCCCGCCCGTATGTACACATATGTGGCCGTATTTTCTTTCTTGCACCCTGGCCGCTGTAAGTACGTGTACATGCTACGTGCGCGCCTCTACTATGACACGTGAGCGCCTCTACATCGACCAGTGTATATGTACATACACGTTCATGACCAGAATGACAACGCTACGTATGCTTCGACCAGGTGGGTCCCGACTGTCAGGCACTTCCTTGCGTGTGAAGATGTAGCTGGTGGGTCCCAGCAGTCAGGGACAAACATTTTTTTCGCGAAATACAGTGGCCCGTCCGGTGAGTCCCCGCTATTAGGTGGAGGAATAATTATTTTGAACGTAATAAGGAGGCACTTCCTTGCTGCGGTCGTGGACCCAGCTGTCAGCGTCTCCACGCACAGTACTCTTCCGATGGAAGTCGGTCGTTGACCACATGGACCACGCCGGGCCGAGAGCACCACGGCGGTGGACGACGGCGAGGCCTAGGAAGGGGACGACGCGGAGCCGGGGAAGACGCGACAGTGGAAGCCCGCGCGGAGAGGAGTGCGAGGGTTCACTGGTTCAGCTACAGTGTGAGGCTGCCGACGCCGCAGGGCCTGGCCAGCGGTGGGAATAGTAGGGGGCGGTGAGGCCTCCGCGGCAGCACAGCCGGCCACGGGAGGCAGGAGCATGCGGCACGACCGGCGCTGCTTTGGACGGCTGGAACAAGAAGACCAGAGGTTGAAGAAGCACTACGGCCATTGGATGGACATCGTATGGTCATTGGAGCTAGAATTGTTCATATTGACTAAGTTGACACAGCCCTTCGTCCCCGTCAACTTAGTAGGCCCACAAGTTAGCCTCCCACAAAGGTGGGTCCCAGCTTGGCGGGGGAGTATTCATTTTTTTGTGCGTAATGAGGCACTTCCGGTGGGTCCAAGCTGACAGCGGGGGAACGTTTTTTTCGCGAAATACGGTGGCCCATCCGGTGGGTCCCAGCAGTCAGGGGGAAACGATTTTTTTGCAAAATACTGGTGACCCGTCCGGTGGGTCCCCGCTGTCAGGTGGAGGAATAATTATTTTGCGCGTAATAAGGAGGCACTTCGTTGCGGCTGTCGTGGACCAAGCTGTCAGCCTCCCCACGTACAGTACTGTTCCGATGGAAGTCGGTCGTTGACCAGATTGACCACGCCGCGCCGAGAGCACCATGGCGGTGGACGACGGCGAGGCATAGGAAGGGGCCGACGCAGAGCCGGGGAAGACGCGGCAGTGGATGCCCACGCGGAGAGGAGTACGAGCGTTCACCGGTTCGGCTGCGGTGTGAGGCTGCCGTCGCTGCAGAATAATAGGGGGTGTGGGTGAGTAGAGGGATGCCCTGGCCAGCGGTGGGAGTAGTAGGGGGCGCTGAGGCCTGCGCGGCAACACAGCCAGCCACGGGAGGCGGGGGTAGGCGGTCCCGCCGGTGCTGCTTTGGCAGCTGGAGCAAGAAGATCAGAGATTGAAGAAACACGACGGCCGTTGGATTGACATCCAACAGTTACGTCTGCTAGAATGGTTTGTTGACGTATATAATAACTAAAAAGTTTTTGCATATGCGTCAACTAAACAGGCCCACAAGTCAGACCACTCCCTCTTTTTTTAATAATTTGTATATAGCTCATGGCAACTTCTTATGCAATTTATTGCAGTCGTTTTTTGGTTGGCCAGGGCCAATTTCACATATTTCCGTGGGTTCCAAACTATTTTTAATACCGAAATGTCCAGCCAGATTTAAAGTACTTTGAAGATATATTTAAATTAGGTTAATGCCCAGTGAAATAGGAATCTGAAAATGTAATAAAATTCAGAAATTATAAAGTAATTGCCAATATGTCATCTGTTTTTATATTTACAACCCATTTCATATTACTTTCAAGATGTGCAGGCGTCTTGAAAGAGTTGCAGCCCATTAGGGCGTAGAAAAATAAGTAGGCCTGGATTTGGTATTCTTCAGAAAAAATAAACTGGGCTCATTTTCACAAAGAAAAAATAGATGGGCTGGTTACATGGTGAACATAAAATATAAGCCTGGGCTAGACAGGCCACAACCCAGTTCAAACCCTGCTCTGTCTCAACAATACCAAACAAATAAATACTGCTCGAGTAGCTACGTCCCAGGTGTCATTCGATCTTGTGCTGTTCTCTTGTCTATTGACTATATACGCTCCCAATGTCGTGGGTCCCAGATGTGAGGAAAACACTAGAAGGTAGCATTTTATTTTTCCATATGCTGACGTGGAGGGCCCCTACTGTCATCCTCTCCACGTACTTCTGCTGATTCCTGTTGTTTGTTGACCATGTTGACAACGCGAGAGGGCGGCACCGCGGCGAGTGCACCAAAGCGCGCGGAGGACGTCGGCATTAACGATTTAGGAGACGGTGGGGCGACGATGCATGCGCTGAGGCGCAGCCAGCCGTGGGAGGCGGAAGCAGGCGGCCCCGCCGGCGCTGGTTTGGTTATGGCGGCTGGAGGAAGACAGGACTGAAGAAACACGACAGACTATAGTACTTAACAAGCTTAACTGAAACCAGCAGGGGCACTTAACAACCAAAGCTGAAAGCAGTATGAGTACTTATACATGTTCAACGGTACAAAGCACGCCTCGAATAGTGCTACTTCACCTACAGTTAACCAAGGGTGAGGCCGCCAAGCCCCAGGACAAGGCCCATGCGCCACCCCGCGCATCCACAACCTTCTGAAAGCGGCTTCATCTCGCAACGTGGTCAATAAACAGGATATTCCCTTTAGAGCCATGGAAAAGCATGAACATAATCTTCTGTCCTATTCTCCAAGATGGACGTGCCTTCATTATTTGAGACCACCCATGAATTGAGTAGGTCGACATAAACATCATGTTGTGACCAAGCGCAAGTCTGACCCGACCATGGTCAGGCATCTGTATAGGAACAATAGAACTCGGAAGTTCCTGTTTCAAGAGGATCACAGTTGTAAAACTGTGTATAAGCAATAGTTTCTGAACAACATATATAATAGAAAACAACTCATACCATAAGTTTCTTGACACAGTTGGACCTGTTCAACGAGTGCAGCAGTGGCACACATATTCCACGTGGCCTTCCACCATTGAAACGCCCCACAAGGACCTCAAGACGATCAATAAAGTGTAGGAGCTTGTGGATGTCGATCCACTCAACTTCAGTGCCATTAGTAACAGCCGAGTTATTATAGAGTAACAAACGAGCAGACTGCTTTACTCTAAAAAAACCTACACGTGCCACCATGTATAAGAAAATATTAGTTAGAAGTAGCATCTTCGTGAGAGATTCGTTGCAACTTCTAAAGTTAAATTGTGATTAGTTAGACAGAATAGGTGGATTAAGAAGTAATTGAGGCAACAAGCAAGAACGAGATACAAAACTAACATGGATGAACAATTGGAACGACGTCGGGGTGGAAGATCGCTGTGAAGATGAGACCAGGTTCTGCTATTTCCATCAACATTCGTGCGCCAACTTTCAGTCCGTAACACTTGAGAAAGTTTATCCAAGTTCGGCCATAAAAAAAGCATCGATCTTCTTGGTTCATGAACCCAACTCGGAACTTATATCCATGGCTTGTCTTCACTGTGACCATTAAACTAGTGTATTCAGTTATGGCAAGGCCAAGCATCTTGAGTACATGTGTTCTGGCAGAGCAAATAATACACTGCAGGAAAAATTGTCAGGACCCCAATCCTATGTCACACTGATCTAGCATGTAACACCTTATATCACTTTGCGGCCTCACGCACGGTATTCCCACGGGTGCCACCTTACCTGGCCCGGGACCGTTTGCGCCTTTTGGCTCACGTATATGATAGTGTCGCTAGCATCCATATGACAAAGAACCTGGGCCGACATGACTAGTCGTGAACCCAAAGTGGCACTAACTTACGGGGACAGGCATACATGAAACAACATCGAGCATGTCGGTCAGCAGTGTGCGAGTCCGGGCTGTAGCACTGGGCTAACAGGACTCCGGTGAACCGTGCTGTAGCAGGCTAGGCAGGACTCCGGATGTCACCGCGTGACATTTCCCCGAAGGGATAGACACAGGAACGTAGTGAATCACATGCTGGCCAGTCAAGTGTTCTGGAGCAGTAGTGCTGGGCTAGCAGGACTCCAGTGAACCGGGCTGTAGCAGACTACTATCGCTCATGGCTACCAAGGATAAACAACTAGGTTGTCAGATCCAACACATACTAAGCATTTCAATCATACACACAATATGCTCGATATGTGTAAATACAACATGGCATCACAACACGACTCTACGACTCAAAGTATTTATTCATTAGGCTCCGAGGAGCGAGATATTACAAACATGGGCCTCATGACCCATCATTCAGAGCATACAATGAAGGTGCAAGCCGAAGCTTAACATGTCTGGGTACAGACATCTACAAATGAATAAGGCTGAGAAGCCTGACTATCTACCAGATCCTGCCGAGGGCACAAGATCGTAGCTGAGGTATCAAGCTAAACGTCGAAGTCCACGTGGAACTACTAGCGAGACTGAAGTCTCTCTCCAAAACATAAATTAAGCAAACGTGAGTACAAATGTACCCACCAAGACTTACATCAGAACTAACTACATATGCATCAGTATCAACAAACGGGTAGTGGAACTTTAACTGCAGCAAGCCAACTTTGACTCAGTGGCTAACCTAAACTACGACTGCAAGCAACTCTTTTGAGGTGGCGCAGACGAGTCCACATATTCACCGTATCAATACACCACTATGGACCCGCTCCCGTCTCCCTACGAGAAGGCCATCCATAGCACTCACGCTTATCTTGCAAGTTTTAGTGTATCCACTTCAAGTTATCTATGAACTGTATAGGCAACCAAGCAGTCCTTTACCGCGGACGTGGCTATTCGAATAGATGATGTTAACCCTGCAGGGGTGTACTTCTTCATACACGCTCTCACCAGTTACCATCGTTTACACGACATGTACTCGGCAACCTTCAAGCGGAAGCCCAACGAGGGTGTTGGCCACGACCTACCTAGAACTTAAGTCTCTAGTCTAGGTTTATCGCCTATCCAGGTTCCATCCGCATGGAGTCCGGCCGAGGTTTCCATATACGGCCCCAAACGATGTGTACAGGGTTCCGAGACACCAAACGGGCGTCCGGTATACCCGGCCACGGTGTATCTACCGCATCATAGCCCACCCCTAGGGTCAGTGCTACACACGGCCGCCAACACATATCCTATAAACACCAAAAACTAGTTGCAACTCCTAGATAGAGGACTAGGGTGGTTAAGAAGCCGAGAGGGTCAATTAAGGATCCCAATGCATGGTAGTAATTGATTCTTAAATCACACATACAGATCTCGGTGCTTAAGGACGGTTCCAATGTAACAACCCACCATGTACTCCTACATGGCCTCTCATCGATACCTTTACCAAATCGTGTTCAACACACCTAGCTCACACACAGTAGGACTTGTTCACAACTTTCCAATTCATCCCCGATGAATCAGACCTGACACAAATCTAAGCAATAGCAGGCATGACAAACAAGCATGAATGAGTAGACACATCAGGGCTCAAACAACTCCTACTCATGCTAGTGGGTTTCATCTATTTACTGTGGCAATGACAGGTCATGCAGAGGATAAGGGGTTCAACTACCGCAACAAGTAACAGATGAATCATTGTTGTCCTAATGCAGTAAAAGAGAGCAGGAGCGAGAGAGTGGGATTGTATCGGAATGAACAAGGGGGTTTTGCTTGCCTGGCACTTCTGAAGATAATATAGTTCTTCATCGGTGTCATCGATCACGTCGTCGGAAACATCGGCGACTAAGAGGGAACGGTTACCGGCAAACTGAGAAGGACACAATCAATGCAATGCAACAATATGATGCATGAATGTGACATGGCAATATGCTGTTGATTGCCCTAATCCAACTAGCAACAAGTTAAATGGAGTTGGTTTGAACACTAGGTTCAAATTGAAACTCCATATGTGCTTTCTTAAATGACATTTAATTGAATTGTCCTAAACAGAGGATATAAGTTGCTCTAACATGCATAAAAATGCCATAACAGATTCTTTGGATTTTTCTGATCATTTTTCATATATAATTTGTTTCATTTGCAGTTACGGTTAATTTTCTATGATTTTTAGAAGTTTATACTATTTTCTGGAATTTCCTGGTTTATTTTAATCCAGAAAATGTATTATTGCATCAGCACTACGTCACTGCGACGTCAGCGGGTCAACTAGGTCGGTCCAGGCCAAACCTGACCAGTGGGGTCCACTAGTCAGTGACCCAGTCAACTAACAGAGTTAATTAGCACTAACTAACAGTCAATATAGGCTAATTAGTCCCTGGACCCACACATCAGTGACCGCGTGTTTATAGTTAAGTTAATTTAACACTTAGCTAATTAATAGGGCCCGGGGCCCACATGTCAGCGGCTAACCTAACTAACCTAAATAGGATTATCACTAACTAATTTAGTTAGCCAGGAGGGGCCCGCATGCTAGTGAGAGAGAGAGAGGGTTCAAACCCCTGGTCAGACGGGGTCAAAACCCGCCGGTCAAAGGGGTCAACCTGCCGGAGTTTAGCCGCCGGCGACACAAACCGCGGCGGAGATCTTCGAAAATCACCGTCCGGCGATGGTTCAATGCGCGGCTAGGCTTGCTCGAATCCTGGGAGTGCGCCGCATCTAGTGGTGCCACTAGTTGGAGCTGGTGTGGCCGGGAACTATAACGGCGTCGAGGATTGGCGGTGGCCGAAGCAAGGGAGCAGTCGGGTTCGGCGCTACAGCATACGGGAGGAGGAACTGGTGGGTGTGCTCGGCTTCTAGGAGTGTGCTGAGTGTGCTGATGGGCTCGGACGCGAGCGGTGGCAGATGTGGCCGCGGCGGCGCCATGGCCGGCGGTGATGAGTTCTCGGGCTCGGTGAAGGGGCTAGTTAGAGCTTGAAATCGATGTGGGAAGGAGAGGGATATGGAGCAGGTGCTCACTTGGAGTCGCAGGGGCTGGTCGTCGGGCCCGGGGGCGACTTGACGGCGATGGATCGACGACGAAAAACGACGGCAATCGAGGTTGAAGACAGTGGTGATGACAACGTTGCAGGCCTCCTGCGGTCGCGTGCTTTGTCGTGCTGCTCCATGGCATCGGGGCGGAGCTAGGGGACCAGATGGTGAGGTGAGGCGTGCCCGGTGGCTGCGGTGGTGCTCGGCAGTGTGCTGCGCTGCACTCAGGTGCGAGGTGGAGATGGACCAGAGGAGGGGGGAAGCAGGGGGAGAGTGAGAGAGGTCCAGGGGCGTGTCGTGGCGTCTCCAGGCGCTCGAACGAGGGTGGGGAGGAGGACGCAGGAGGTGGAGGCCTCGGGCGCGTGCGCGCCGACACGCCTCTGCCTACTGGCAGAGGTTGAAGACGACCGCTTCAGCCAGTGGGCTGGGCCACCAACTGGGCCGCTAGGTGGGCTGCTACAGGTAAGCCAGGTAAGCCTGCTCTCTCTCTCTCTCTTTACTAGTTTATAACCCAAATCATTTTAATAAATCCTGAAAATAAATGTGGGCATTAAATTAATTATTACAGAGGCCCTTAACTATTTTCAGAATTGTTGGCGTATTTAAAAAATATTGATAGTATTTAAATGCCCCAATTCAAATACAACATGGGTTATTCAAAAATCTAGAATGGCCTAAAAATATTGGCATCATTTTTGGTAGAGGTTTTCACCTTTATCAAAAATCATGAACTTTTCTAAAGGTCATTCTGGGTTCATTGAAAAGATTTAAACTTGAACCTGGTTGAATTGACTTAGTGCTAGGGCTTGGTCATCCCCAATTCAAATTTGTGAGAAAATTTAACATGACGACAAGATGAATATGCAAGGACAAGCAGAGGCTAAGCTAGGGCTATGACAACTCACCACCACTAAACAAGAATCTCGTCCCGAGATTCAAGACGTGAGGTAAGAAGACAGAGGGGGCACAAGACCAACACAATCTTCACGATCCAGGTTGCACCACATAGGGTTGTTGATTCGTTGCATACGTTGACTCTGACATCCTCGCTTTTGAGATCTTCATCCACGCGATGACGACAGAAAGAAACTCAACTAGGATTGATCTTCTCGAAGATCAAGCTATACAATATCAACTCGCGGAATGAGATGTTGAAACATCTCGAGTTGAGACACAAAACACATCGAGAGGGATGGAAGAACAACGACAGGGTTTGATTTGGTGGGCAACAATTCCATGCCTAAATAGATGGTGAGGGGGTTTCAAAGTAGCGAGGAGTTATGTTACCCATAATACCATAACGAGGCACCTTAGTGAAGGTGACTCATAGAGCTATTCCCTTAAGTGGCAAAAAGAATTACTTTTGATCCATAGATCATTGAAACTCTTCATACCAGCTTAAGGCAATTTACATTTGACCGTTCGAAAGAGCTCAAAGAAATGGCATACTCGAACTAGGATGGATGATGTGGACTACCTTGTTGAAGACAATGCAATGGATGACTTTTGCTTATCACCAGAAATGTATGGGACCCATGGTAAGTCCACTTTTGAAGGTGATCCTTGACAGCAACTGCTGAGAAGGACAACCCATAGGAAATTGGCACAATGGGGTGCAAACTAGGAACAAAATGCAAATGCTGGGAATGATTCTAGTAACTAGGGAGAAACTCAATAGCAGAGAGTAATTCCACTGTTAGAAAGGTTATGGCATAATCGAAGAAACTGAGAGGAGATCCCAATTAATGCCGACGATAATCCTAGTGCTTGCGCGTGCTCTCAAGAACTTGAGCATTTCCATATTCATCAAGTTTTACCAATATCCGTGTCAAGGATCCTGGCAACACAACGTACTACCATGATGAATAGTGATCGACGATGCAGATGTAAAGGGAGATAACACCTTCTCAGATTTCTCCTTAGCGAGGCCAAGGGATCAAATCTGAATGATCGACCGAGAGATATTTAGCACTTTGCTTCTAATGTTCTCCTTGATGTGCTAGCATAACCCATTTATTGATATGGTTTGGTATCTAGGACATCAAGTAAAAGGTCGGACTTCAGGAACTCAAAAATCCATATGGAACTACTATTGGAATAAATTCTACGAGATTCTTATGGGGAGGTGGCCAACTCCTTCAAACAAGATACTACAATAATAGGTCTTCCGGTTGGGTGTGTTGGCCACGTCATCCACTTTACCGGTTACCGAGAGACCAATATTATAGCTCTTGGGAAAACGTCCCAACCATCACATCTGCCTGAGATTCAGATCTGGTTGGTGTCAGGATATTCCAGACTCATCGAGTCTAGAAAGAAAAATGAAATTTTGCAACACAAATTGACGAGATGACATTGCGAGATTCTCGGGAGATGAACTATGATAGCAAGCTCCAAAACATGAGCTGGCTCTGCTACAACATGTTAACATGTTGTCCCATAAAAACATGACCACGTAGTAGTCTTATAATAAAACACTACCGAGTCCAGGTGGGGAGCCATCATCAAGGATATCGAAGTCCTTGCATAAGTCTTGCTCTTAAGAAGAGACTTCTTCTCCTTGAACAAATCAATCAGTGGCTTGGTGTGCTAGGGATACGTATAAAATGAAGACGATCAGTCTATCAGACCATAGAATACTTCGCACATGCATGACTGACATGGGATAATTCCAGAGGAAGCAAAACAAACTTTCTCAAATTCACGGTGGCAACTTACATCAAATGCATGTGAATCAAAGGAAGTCACTTCTTTCATACAAACATATACTTCATGAACGGGGCATGAAGAAAATGCTTACACAAGTTTCCAACACTAGCTGAATGTTCAACACAAATCATGGAGGAGACAAAATGCTACTGATGGGCTCAACAGCAACTCATCGGAATTTCCATATCACTAGACTTCCACCATTATGTGAACAATGTGATAGTATTGGTCAGACCAAAGATGTAATGGTGTATGCTCAAGGGATCAACCATGAGTAAGCCAACATTATGAACATCATAGGCTCTGGCTTGATTTGACGATAGCCCATACTCAATTCAAGGATTGGATAAGACAATAGCACCGACAACTGATCACAAGGATCAATCAACGAAGATATCATCTTTCTTCAACACACACACACAAAGGATATCCCTTGGAGATGAACTAAGTTGGACAAGC
The DNA here is from genome assembly GCF_003073215.2 of Triticum urartu. Taxonomy (NCBI): domain Eukaryota; kingdom Viridiplantae; phylum Streptophyta; class Magnoliopsida; order Poales; family Poaceae; genus Triticum; species Triticum urartu. The sequence goes on along the minus strand of NC_053024.1, from coordinate 126,610,219 downwards.
TTTCATCTTCCAACTCTCCAAGTCTTTGTTTAGCTTAACCAACCGGTTCAGGGTATCGAACACAGATTCTTGGAGAAGGGGTGATTTACAAGAAACCAACTTGATCATGAGCTCAACATAACAGTCAGGGGACAACCTGGTGATACTTCTGAGAAGATAATCAGAAAATCACGAACCACCGATATGTTACTAAGCTCGAGAACAATCTTGCTTCTTAGGCAAGATGATATGATCAAATAAGCAAGGATTGGCACAATCCTGACTCCTTGATCGAAGAGTGCTCCAGAAATAAGGACTAGGTAGCACAATCTATCTTAGAGATGATGATTCAATAACCAACATGCTAAGAATGAGAATATTGTCCATTTACTACCAAGCAACTAGTTGCTAGGAGTATTATTTCACACATCTCAATCACTTGTCGGCATTCTGGTTACAACAACACGAGGACCGAGAAATGAATGATGATGGTGCGAAGTATCACTGCATCAAGAATTCATAAGAGATGGTGCAATTCTCACGATATTCTTGACATAAAGTGGGTAATACTTCAGGGTAGAACAGAATCAAAAACTTGATTGCATTTGATTTGCGTACAACTTCTTTGACCCAATCTTAGAAATGGATGAGGTACTGGAGCTTGTTTCTCCTAGTCATTCTGGAGTAGAATGGCTTGGCGGACCACAAGAATAATAAGCATTGGTAAACACGAATGCACAATTACTCCTGACTATCAATTGATAGATGACGGTCAGATAACAGCTAAAGAGTGACAACTAAAAGGAACATATATCTTTCGGAGTTGTAGATGCATAGATTAGTATGTCGAGCAAAGCTCAACATTTCTTTCGGATAACCCATGCAGAAAGGGGTAGAACTGGCAGATTCACAATATAGAATGGAGAACTCATCAAGAGCACTCTCGTCATGACCTTTTGGTTTAAAAGAACTCCTGCCAAGAATGGTTCATGGTAATTGGAAGAAGGATGTACCACGAACCTCGAGGACTATCGCAAAGGTTACTAATATCCTAAAGGAATGAGCAAACACTATCAACATGAGGTAAGTAGGGTGAATCTTGGGTTCAAGAATGCATGAATAGAATACCTACTACTACGTGGCATCATGGGATGCTATCGAGAATAATGGCTAGAATCACACACTGAGGATACAAAACATGGCTAGATCACTAGTTGACTCCCTAAAACACCTAGGGTCATAATAATAGCTCCAACATATAAACCGAGGCAATATAGTACCTCAATGCACCAGTTAGTGTGCTTATTCTGACCAAATGAACATAAAGAACGGGAAGAAGGAATTTACAAATGCATCACATTGTTTAGAAACTTGGGATGACTCGGACAACATAACGGCTATAAATGCTCAAAAAGATTTGAGACATCCTGCAAAAATTGTGGCATAACCACTCAACATCACAATATCAAGGTTCCGAGATCAACTATCAACATACAAAAGTAGTAGGAACGGAACTAAGGCTTGAAACTATCAATTCTATAAGTCTATGGATTAGTAACATGTCATCCAGATAGACAGATGATAAGGCCTAGTTCTTAATCCCCGTAGAAAAGAAGAGGTTGACTCAGATCAGAAAGACATAAGGTAAAGGAGTAAAAAGAGCCTTACGTTCCCTTCCACAATCAATTCCCTTATATAACTAAAGCATTTCTAGACTCAACTTCGACCAGTTTGGCTTGGTAATCCTATAGGCAGTCAGGCTATGATACCAACGCTGTCAGGACCCCGATCCTAAGTCACACTGATCTAGCATGTAACACCTCATATCACTTTGCGGCCTCACACACGGTATTCCCACGGGTGCCACCTTACCTGCCCCGGGACCGTTTGCGCCTTTTGGCTCACGTATATGATAGTGTCGCTAGCATCCATATGACAAAGAACCCGGGCTGACATGACTAGTCGTGAACCCAAAGTGGCACTAACTTACAGGGACAGGCATACATGAAACAACATTGAGCATGTCGGTCAGCAGCGTGCGAGTCCGGGCTGTAGCACTGGGCTAACAGGACTCCGGTGAACCGGGCTGTGTAGGCTAGGCAGGACTCCGGATGTCACCACGTGACATTTCCCCGAAGGGACAGACACATGAACGAAGTGAATCACATGCCGGCCAGTCAAGTGTTCCAGAGCAGTAGTGCTGGGCTAGCAGGACTCTGGTGAACGGGGATGTAGCGGACTACTATGGCTCATGGAAGCACAAGACCACATTTCCCCATAAGAGAGGCTACCAAGGATAAACAACTAGGTTGTCGGATCCCACACATACCAAGCATTTCAATCATACACACAATATGCTCGATATGTGTAAATACAACATGGCATCACAACAAGACTCTATGACTCAAAGTATTTATTCATTAGGCTCCGAGGAGTGAGATATTACAAACATGGGTCTCATGACCCATCATTCAGAACATACAATCAAGGCACATGCGGAAGCTTAACATGTATGGGTACAGACATCTACAAATGAAAAAGGCTGAGAAGCCAGACTATCTACCAGATCCCGCCGAGGGCACAAGATCGTAGCTGAGGTATCAAGCTAAACGTTGAAGTCCATGTGGAACTACTAGCGAGACTGAAGTCTCTCTACAAAACATAAATTAAGCAAATGTGAGTACAAGTGTATGCACCAAGACTTACATCAGAACTAACTACATATGCATCGGTATCAACAAAGGGGTAGTGGAGTTTAACTGCAGCAAGCCAGCTTTGACTCAGTGGCTATCTTAAACTATGACTGCAAGCAACTCTTTTGAGGTGGCGCACACGAGTCCACATATTCACCATATCAATACACCACTATGGATCCGCTCCCGTCTCCCTACGAGAAGGCCATCCATAGCACTCACGCTTATCTTGCGAGTTTTACAGTATCCACTTCAAGTTATCTATGAACTGTATAGGCAACCAAGAAGTCCTTTGCCGCGGACGCGGCTATTTGAATAGGTGATGTTAACCCTGCAGGGGTGTACTTCTTCATACACGCTCTCACCACTTACCGTCGTTTACACGACATGTACTCGGCAACCTTCAAGCGGATGCCCAACGAGGGTGTTGGCCACGGCCTACCTAACACTCAAGTCTCTACTCCAGGTTTATCGCCTATCCATGTTCCATCCGAAGGGAGTCCGGCCGAGGTTTCCACATATGGCCCCGAACGATTTGTACAGGGTTCCGAGACACCAAACAGGCGCCCGGTATACCCGGCCACGGTGTATCTACCACATCATAGCCCACCCCTAGGGTCAGCGCTACGCTCGGCCGCCAACACATATCCTATAAACACCAGAAACTAGTTGCAACTCCTGGACCGAGGACTAGGGTGGTTAAGAAGCCGAGAGGGTCAATTAAGGATCCCAATGCATGGTAGTAACTGATTCTTAAATCACACATATACAGATCTCGGTGCTTAAGGACGGTTCCAATGAAACAACCCACCATGTACTCCTACATTGCCTCTCATCGATACCTTTACCAAATCGTGTTCAACACACTTAGCTCACACACAGTAGGACATGTTCACAACTTTCCAATTCATCCCCGATGAATCAGACCTGACACAAATCTAAGCAATAGCAGGCATGACAAACAAGCATGAATGAGTAGGCACATCAGGGCTCAAACAACTCCTACTCATGCTAGTTGGTTTCATCTATTTACTGTGGCAACGGCAGGTCATGCAGAGGATAAGGGGTTCAACTACCGCAACAAGTAACAGATGAATCGTTGTTGTCCTAATGCAGTAAAAGAGAGCAGGAGCGAGAGAGTGGGATTGTATCGGAATGAACAAGGGGGTTTTGCTTGCCTGGCACTTCTGAAGATAATATAGTTCTTCATCGGTGTCATCGATCACGTCGTCGGAAACATCATCGACTAAGAGGGAACGGTTACCGGCAAACTGAGAAGGACACAATCAATGCAATGCAACAATATGATGCATGAATGTGACATGGCAATATGCTATTGATTGGCCTAGTGCAACTAGCAACAAGTTAGATGGAGTTGGTTTGAACACTAGGTTCGAATTCAAACTCCATATGTGCTTTCTTAAATGCCATTTAATTGAAATGTCCTAAACAGAGGATATAAGTTGCTCTAACATGCATGAAAATGCCATAAACAAATTCTTTGGATTTTTCTGATCATTTTTCATGTATAATTTGTTTCATTTGGAGTTACGGTTAATTTTCTATGATTTTTAGAAGTTTATACTATTTTCTGGAATTTCCTGGTTTATTTTAATCCAGAAAATGTATTATTGCATCAGCACTACGTCACTGCGACGTCAGCGGGTCAACTAGGTCGGTCCAGGCCAAACCTGACCAGTGGGGTCCACTAGTCAGTGACCCAGTCAACTAAGAGAGTTAATTAGCACTAACTAACAGTTAATCTAGGCTAATTAGTCCCTGGACCCACACATCAGTGACTGCGGGTTTAAAGTTAAGTTAATTTAACACTTAGCTAATTAATAGGGCCCGGGGCCCACATGTCAGCGGCTAACCTAACTAACCTAAATAGGATTATCACTAACTAATTTAGTTAGCCAGGCGGGGCCCGCATGTCAGTGAGAGAGAGGGTTCAAACCCCTGGTCAGACGGGGTCAAACCCCGCTGGTCAAAGGGGTCAACCTGCCGTCATTTAGCCGCCGGCGACACAAACCGCAGCGGAGATCTTCGGAAATCGCCGTTCGGCAATGGTTCAACGCGCGGCTAGGCTTGCTCGACTCCTGGGAGTGTGCCGCATCTAGTTGTGCCACTGGTTGGAGCTGGTGTGGCCGGGAACTATGCCGGTGTCGAGGTTTGGCGGCGGCCGAAGCACGGGAGCAGTCGGGTTCGGCGCTACAGCGTACGGGAGGAGGATCTGGTGGGTGTGCTCGGCTTCTGGGAGTGTGCTGAGCATGCTGATGGGCTCGGACGCGAGCGGCGGCAGCTGTGGCCGCGGCGGCGCCATGGCCGGCGGTGATGAGTTCTCAGGCTCGGTGGCGGGGCTAGTTAGAGCTTGAAATCGATGCGGGAAGGAGATGGATTTGGAGCAGGTGCTCACTGGGAGTCACAGGAGCTGGTCGTCGGGCTCGGGGGCGACTTGACGGCGACGGATCAACGACGAAGAACGGTGGCAACCGAGGTTGAAGACAGTGGTGATGACGACGTTGCAGGCCTCCTGCAGTCGCGTGCTTTGTCGTGCGTCTCCACGGCGTCGGGGCGGAGCTAGGGGACTAGACGACGAGGCGAGGCGTGCCCGGTGGCTGCGGTGGTGCTCGGCGGCGCGCTGCACTGCGCTCGGGTGCGAGGTGGAGAGGGACCAGAGGAGGGGGGAAGCATGGGGGGAGAGTGAGAGAGGTCCGGGGGTGTCGTGGCATCTCTAGGCGCTCGAACGAGGGCGAGGAGGAGGAAGCAGGAGGTGGAGGCCTCGGGCGCGCGCGCATCGACACGCCTCTGCTTACGCGCGCATCGACACGCCTCTGCTTTGGCCAGTGGGCTGGGCCACCAACTGGGCCGCTAGGTGGGCTGCTACAGGTAATCCACGTAAGCCTGCTCTCTCTCTCTCTCTTTACTAATTTGTTTTGCTTTTCTATTTTTGTTATTTTGTTTTGATTTAGTTTATAACCCAAATCATTTTAATAAATCCTAAAAATAATTGTGGGCATTAAATTAATTATTACAGAGGCCCTTAACTATTTTCAGAATTGTTGGAGCATTTAAAAAATATTAATAGTATTTAAATGCCCCAATTCAAATACAATATGGGTTATTCAAAAATCCAGAATGGCCTAAAAAATATTGGCATCATTTTTGGCAGAGGTTTTCACCTTTATAAAAAATCATGAACTTTTCTAAAGGTCATTCTGGGTTCATTGAAAAGATTTAAACTTGAACCTAGTTGAATTGACTTAGTGGCAGGGCTTGGTCATCCCCAATTCAAATTTCTGACAAAATTTAACATGATGACAAGATGAATATGCAAGGACAAGCAGAGGCTAAGCTAGGGCTGTGACAAAAATAATGTGAGAACACATCATGTTTAAAAAAACCCCACCCTCCCAGATAGAAAAGGGGATTCTAGGAACATACTGTGCGGTTTCAAAATGCTGTGTTAGGATGAGAAGGAACATACTGTGTGGCATCTCACCGAGGGCGCAGAAACCTATAGGGTACTCGCACTTTGGGCACTGCAAATGAAACACACTAGATTCAGTAGGAAGAAAAATGCATCAACGGTGGCGGTTGCCATCCTAGGATTACCTGCGACCAAGGGACTTGGGTTTATCGGGGATGGATGAAGAATTCGTACCTGGTTCTCCATGAGAAAACCCTATGCAATCGCCGAGAGGGGGTTTTCTTTGAACAAGCAGACGAGGGAGAAAGGGATTCAAGCTGGAAAGGGGGGTTGTGATTTGACGTCTCATTGTGCATTACTGCGGCGCTACGATCGGGGTGTGTCTACCGTGAAGTTGTGCACTCTAATTTGTGCGTATGGCACGTGGACCCCGTTGCCGGTTGCCCCACATATCAGCGAAAGGAAGTAGAAAGACAGGAGTAACTAGTTACACATAAATATATTTTTTGACAGAGAGATACTCCCTGTGTAAAGAAATATACAAATCTTTTATATCACAGGCTCACCTTGCTGAGAAAAATAGTCCCTCTGCAACACACGGGCATTATGGGGGTTCAGCTGAGAATATAATACCAAGATGTTTTTTTAGGGATAAAAGCTGCTTTATTGAAGATTAACAGTCATAGGTATACAAATAATTTCGGGGGTTCATGTGAGCCAAAGATGGCGTCCACAGGGCAAAGAAGTAGCAGCTTTTGCGAGCACATGCGCTTCAACATTACACTCGCATTTTTCATGTATGATCTCCATGGTTTGGAACATATTCTTCTTCATCTTGATCTCATCCATAATAACTTTGCTGGGCCCCAAGTATGCCTCTCCGATATGCTTGACTATTGCTGAACAATCGGTGCTAATCTAAACTTGTTGCAGGTTTAAGTCAAGAGCCAGAGATAGCCCCTCGCAACATGCCATTGCCTCTAGGATCTCTGGATCAGTAACACTTTCGCACACCAGTGCCGATGCTCCAAGGAAGAAGCCTGTATGATCCCGGCTCACAACTGCCAGGGCTCCCCTTTCACCATTGCGAGATAACACAGCATCAACATTCATCTTCGCCCAACCCACAGCAGGAGGAGGATGCCACTTCTGCACTGAGCTAGTGCTTCTCAAAACGAGGTTCTGGACTTTGGGCCGCAGGCCGACCCTGCATGTTTGGGGGCCCATGTGTTCTACCTCAGCGCTTTTCATATTGCAAGCGATTGGTACGACGCTGGTTTTAGATGCTGTCGCAAGGCGAATACACAAATTTGAATAAAGCACGACAGCTGTTGGAATGAAATCGAACGACAGTTCCTAACCAGCAATCAGAGTTGCAATTCTATCAACGATATACCATGTGATAAATAATACTATCGTACTACTTATACACACAGGACACTTGTTTCACCATGCCAGATTATTAAATGAAAATCTCTCGGAGGATAGATAAGTTAGGCAGTTGCGTGCTGCTACTGAAGAATTTCAAAGTTGATTTGGACCAGCTCTCCTTGCCGAGAAAGTTTGATTTTGACATCATCCCCTACCGCAAGATATGATTTAGATTTGAACCTTGACCATCCTTTAGCATCAATCATCATGCGACCATCCTTTGTACTTACGATATGTTGAGCAGGTTCATTCACACCAAGGCTGCGCATGGTAAGAGATACTTGGCCGCGGTCGCCCGGATTGTTGAACGACTCCCTCGTTGCTCTAGGAATTCTCTGTTTGCAAACAAGAAGACATACCCAAATAGTTAGATCAACACAGTGAATCATGTGAAACAACATGGAAAGAAAAAAGAACGAAGCACTTGGGCGGCGAATGCTTACCAAGAAGGTGGACATGTCGGTTTTTGTAAGGACTTTGGTATATGGAGTGCGAACTGCAGCCTAGTCTGTTGCTGGTGCAACTGCACGGGCCGGAGTAGATGCAAGTGCAAGTGTTCGTGCAGGTGCCGAAGCCGCCGCTGCTGCCGGAGATGGTGCTCCTTGTAGAGCCGGCGCCGGTGTCGGAGCAGGTGCCGGTGTCGATGCCCGATCCTCCAGTAGATCAGACTGATCCGCTGACGCGGTTAGTGCATGATCCTCAGCTGGATCAGACTGAGCTGCTGCCGCTATCAGTGCTAGGGCAACTATCGGTGCTTGATCTGTGCGAGACAGCGGCGATCGTGTCTGGTCTGCTATGATCAGCTTTCTAACTTGACTAGTATCTGTGACCATGATCCAGTCTTTTTCTTCATTTCTTTTAAACGTGAGAAGGACTAATTGTGGCGTTTTTGTTAAACCAAACTGCAGTTCATCATAGGGATTCAGCTTGTACTCAGACAACAGACTGATCCAATTTTTTCCAGTAATATAAGTGATGGACAGTGCCTTCGTTACTGACACGACATAAGAAGTGAAACCTCCAAAAATAGCCATCGTAGAGCAAACCAAACGGTTTATTCTGTGATGAATGTCACATGGCAAAACCTGCATCGTAAAATTGCAGGAAAAGAAAGAAAACATGACATTAAATCAATAAGATTTAGACAGTAAATCAATAAGATTTACTTCATGTGACACGAGTGAATCCTTACCAGGAAATCACTATGTTGAAGTACTAAACAAAAGATTGATCGTTTAACTACGCATGGCATGCAGGGGCCCCGCCTACTCCCACAAGCAGGACAGTCCAAAGGTCGTGACAAATCTTATGGACCAAACATCCATGGGGCTGGAATTCCTGGTGGGTGTGATAAACCCTGCAATGCATACAGATATTGGAGTGTAACCATAATTGATAGACCGTCCTCACAAAAAATATGATTTGGATACTTCAAAATATACAGACTGAATTGAGTGGACAGACATTAACATAGACCGTTCTCAGGATTGACCACACACCAAAAGCGGCAGTACTAATAAACAATACAGGGTTCACAAACACAAATGAAGTATTGAACAATAGTACTTACTACAGACAAGCAAAGTTGCACTAACTAAACTCTGCAGACTATTTTTTGCCACCGGCCTACGAGATGAACCCCGCATAACTGGCTAGGCCATGGACTTCGTGTGAGATGTCTACATGCACCATCAACATCTTGTCAACCTTGGAGAACCTAACAGAGTGGTCTTTCCACTCATAAACATGATGATGAAGACATGCCACATCAGATTTGTTGGGAAGCTTTACAAGAACCACACCCTTCGTAATCGAAGGCACAACCAGGAAATTGTTGTGGTCAAGTACAGCCTCGAGAACACGCCTGACAGCAATGCTACAGGAAAACACTAGTTCAGGACACGTGGCGATAAGGACACAGCAGCTGGATAGTTCAGCAGTAGAACTCATCATCAGGTCTTCCACTTCACACGGCATGACTTTGAGAACTTCATCTCCACTAAGGACCTGGTTCTAATTCAAACAGAAACCATATTTTATTACTACCTCCGTTCAGAAATATAAGATGATTTTCGATATTATACTCCATATATGACTACATATACGCACAGAAATGAATGAACAAAGACACTAGAACATGTCTTCAAAGGCATGAGAGCAGAGGGATTACATGCAATGTCCATAACACAAGTTACTGAGGCAAATATACCCTCTTAAAAGGTAGCATTGATGTTCATAAAGTACTCCCTCTATCCCAAAATTCTTGTATTAGATTTGTGTAGATACGGATGTATCAAGTCACATTTTAGTATTAGATACATTTGTATCTAGACAAATCTAAGACAAGAAATTTGGGACAGAGGGAGTAGTTGAAAGTAATCTCCAAGAAATCAGTGTCAACCTCTCGCATGTTTTGGTCAAAAGAGGAATTTAGAACCGTCATTTGGCACACAAAAATCTCATGCAAGATCAACTAGAAAGTTGTACTACTAGTACTAGTACTGCGTGTTAGATGAAAAAACACGATCAAGATGGAGAAAAAGATCGTCAAGAAGAGATATTACCTAGACTTGCTTAATGAGGGATCCCGGAGAGGGGGGCTTGGACAGGGCGATGGCTTTGAGCTTGTCTGCGGTAGACTCGGCGGGGTGCTTGCGCTTCTTCATACCATGAGCCTCGACGGTTTTAGCCGGAGCCATAGACATCACTTCGGCCGGTGCTCCAACGTCCATCAAGAAACTGTCAAATAGAAATAAAAGAAAAGAAACCATAATCACAAACCCAAAAGAAGAAAATAGAGGGAGTTATAGGATTAGTCTCGGGGTTGCAAGACCGGGCCTTGGCCAGAATCAACACCATTGATGCGCTCACCTTTCCTTCTTTGGGAGAGAAGAACAATGGCAGAAGCAGGTCGGGGTTTTCTTGAAGAAATGTGGAAAAAGATGAGGCAGAAGCGAGGGTTTGGTAGAGACGAAGCTGAGAGAGAAGAGTGAAATGATGGTTGCTTCGTCCGTCCAACTTACTGCTCCAAAGGAGGGGGTTTTGTGATTTGACGGCTCATTGGGCATTACTGCGGCGCTTCGATTGGGGTAGTCTACCGTCACTCTATTGCAGAGTAATTTAGTGCATGGCGGGTGGACCTAGATGCTGGCTGTCCCACACGTCGGTGAAAGTGAGTAATTTAGTGCATGGCTGGAGGAGGATCCGCACGGTAGAGCGTGTCCATTGTTTTTTAGAAGAAAAAAATGATTACAGCAAGTGTTTCCACTCTTACGACAGAGGAGTGCGAAACACGGCAGCCACTTGAACATACACAATGCTCCTACTACTAGGCATGTGCAGTGCTTCATACATCAGTACTACACAATGTTGTTGCTAGTGTAGTAAGATATGACGATAACAAATGATGTTGTGCGCATGTCAACTACTCCTATATGTAACATAGTACCGCTTTTTCGACTGTCCGGTCGAGAATGGACGGTGAGATCAATGTTAACAGAACTAGGTCCACAGCGCACGGAGAGTATGGTGCTACAGTACTCCACGAAACATGAACCACGTGAAGCACGAATAGTGTTAGGCAGGGTGTATAAAGGGTGCACGGGATGGGAGCAAAAGTTCCCTTCTTGACCCACTTTTGGGTGTTTGGCAGAGTGCATGAAGGGTGCATGAGTCCACACTAGTAGGTTGACAAAAATACATGAAGAGGAAACAACTATATTGAGATGAGAATGCAACCAAACACACCCACACGCTTTGTGCTACAGTGACTGATCTGCACCGTCTGAGTTTGATCCAACGGTCATGTTGCGCCGAGACATGGACATGCCCATGCAGAGGGTTTAGCCCGATGGCCGGCATCATCGCGCTAGCACGATGGTAGGCATCGCGCAGCCGCAACACGTGCGTGGCAACTTGGTTCACCAAGTGGCTGAGGTGATCCCGGACCTCGTCACTATCGGCCCGCTCATGCTCCAGCCGGCTCCCCTGACGGCCTATAGTGTCTCCTGCTTTCTGCAGCAACACCATCGACGCCTCGAGCATCTTTGTGGTGGACGCCTACCGCTTTTGAAACTCCGTGAACTCCCGCACATAACCGAGGAGCATGGCACTGCTCTCCTCCTTGAGCTCACGGAGCTCCACGTCCTTGGCCCTGAGCTCCGCATCTTTGGCATGGAGCTCCTGTGTCAGGAGCCTCACCTCGGACTCCGTGATCTGCTGCGCCGCCATGGCACCAGGTAGAAGCAATGGGGAGAGGAAGCAAAGGGGGCGAAACGGCTGAAAGGCAATGCAATCTATGAGAAGGCGAAGGGAGCGGGGAATCTTTTGGTTTTCACCACGGTAAAACACCAGTCGACGACTTCTCACATCAGGGAGCAGTGGGTATAGGCGGTGGATATTTAAATTTACCTGCCGGCAAGTAGATAAAAAAGGGGTGAAAAAACAAATGTGGCGGCGGCCTAGCTAATCGGTCTAACTAGCCCAACTAGCTAGCCACCGTGCTTCACTGATGTACTCGGCGGGAAAGGTGGTCTTTCATGATTTGACGACTAATTTACTTGCTTCGGTGCTACGACCGAGGAGGACCTAGAAAACACGCAGTAGGGCATCCCACGTCAGGAAGAATATATGCGTGCACCACCCGGGAGGACCCCGAAACCGCGCGGTAGGTTGTGCCACGTCTCGGCACGGAGGAAAAATGTGCGTGTAAAAATATACTGTATCAGACGTAGTAGAGTACCTATGGTTCAACCTCAGGATCCAGCCAGTCGGTTGAAAACACCCCACTAGCCACACGGCTTCATCATGCAAACGTGGCACGGAGGATAGATGTGGTTAGCTCCGTCTCGACCAGCCACAACGTCTCTTGTTCTAGGCGATTCTTCTATTTTCCAAGTTTTTTTAGTTGTAATAACACCACGGCAAGCTAGCGCCGCTCTTCGTGTGTGCCCGCGCAAAGGTTAGACGATGGAGAGAAGAGAGATTGAGATCGCAGACCTGGGACCCACCAATAAGTGAGATAACGGTCATGCACGTGTTGACGAGGCACTCCCTCCACTCTACTCAATGCAAGTACTGTATACTATCAAGTTATGGGACAAAGCCAACAACCGTTTGTTTTTTCAGGCTATCGACTTACGCTTTGTAGTCCAGGTTGCCAGTTCGAATCTCGTCTTTCAGATTTGTTAGTTTTAGGTCCAAATTTGATTAATGACAAGTGGGACCTCCGTGTGTTGGTCCGATATTTCAGTGTAGGATGGTTTTTATGAACAAACACTTTCCGCGGTTAGACAAGTAACGGCACGAGTTACACGTTTTTTGCACGTTTACGAACAAAAATGACAGCGGCATAGAATATCACATCCACCCCGCAGCTTCGATACTATGGTGATACGAGTTTTTACACCGTTGGAAGTGAGATCCAATGGCTTGGGAGTAGTCTTTGTAATTATGCGCAATTTCCTAACTCTCCAAAGGTTTTTTTGCAAATAAAACATTCAGGCCTCGTGTGTGCCACTGCATCTTCGATCCAACGGCTCCGCGGTGCTCATATTAGGTGCTCCCCGTCGCTTAATTACCCGCTACGGTGATTGGAGAAGTTGTGGGCCGAATGCTACGAAAAAATAATCTAAACCGACTGGAATAAATGCCTACACAAATTAATGCAAGGTTGGAGTGCCCCTCGCAATGTAAATAGCTCCGGCTTTGCGAGGGATGGAGAGGTAGTACCTTCAACGCGTGGAAGATACGGTGTGAGAAAGCGAGGTCAATCGAGAGACATATAGATAGAGAGAAAAAGTGAGTGTGGTCCGACATTCATTGAACAAATATGTCGGAGGAAATAACCATGGGTAGCCAAGCCGGCTCCCCCTAGCCCTTCTGAAAAAATTATTATGAGCCCATCCGGCCCTCAAGAATCCAAGACATGGGGCCGCCTTCCCCTCACCGGCTATTTCCCAGGCCGACTATCGGAAGGCGGCCCGACTTCAGCCTTCATGAAAAAAGTCGCAGGAGGGCCGGCTCCGAGGAGCCGGCTCCGAGAAGGCCGACTCCAAGAAGCCGGCTCCCATAAAGCGGTCAAGATCGTACCCTCGAAGTCTGCACCCACATAATGGCGATGTGACGGGGCGTGGCTACAGTAAAGCTTGCCACCCCCGAATCCCGGAGCACGCCTGGAACAGTGCGCCGTACTGGTGGCCATGACCCGTCCGGCGCAACATTGTTGCCACGATGACCCTGATGTCATCCACGACGGGCCGCCAGAGTGGCCCACGGGCGGCGGGCCCCTTCAGGCAGAGAGACACCCGAAGGCGGCCCGGCCTCCCCCAGTCGGCCCAAGACAGAGCCGGCTCTCCACAGCCGGTTTGCCACCCCCTCGAAGGGGGCACCCCATTAAGGAGACAAAACGCGGTGAGGCTACAACGATCACCCCCCGGACGGCGGCACTATAGCCACGCCCACCTCGGCGAAGCCTTCGTCACCAGGATTGAGCAACAGTAACCAGCCGCCGACAAGGCCCTGGACAGTGGGGCCTGCCTGTCGACCAAGGAGCCGGCAGCCGGCCGGACCCAGCAGCCGGCGGGCCCCAGCAGCCGGCGCAGAAGCCGGCGAGTGTACACACAGACGGCTGGGCCCCATGCCCAGCCGGATTACCATTGTATCCCCGAGGGTAGGCCTATATAAACCCCCCGGGACACCCATGCAAAGGGTTGATCCCTGATAGTTTTAAACACCACATAGGGAGGAGAAGAGAGCAGGCAGAGCCCTTCTTCCTCCTCTCGCCAAACAGCTCAAGGAGCATCGTGTAGCTACTTGTTCATCTAGTGATCATGCGGAGACCCCGCAGAGCAGCAGTAGGGGTGTTATCTCCACGGAGAGCCCCGAAGCTGGGTAAGATTCGCCGGCGTGCATGTCTTCGCCTCATCTCGCTTCCAGGCACCGGCGACGTCTTACTGGCTCCCACAATGATAAGCCACCCATTGGCATATGTCGCACCTACCACCTGACATTTGGCGCCCACCGTGGGGCCAGGTGCACCGTCGTCCGGGGACCTGTTCTGGACGGGAACCTTCTTCCTCCCGCGCGAGCGTAGCCAGCCTGGCACGCCCGATGGCGCTTGCCACGATGCGCTGCAAGGCGTCACCCGCATCTGCGTAGCGAGCGGCCTCGCCGATCTCCTCGACAAGACCCTCATCTCCGACGAGCTCGCCTCCGATGCGGGCACCGACCACCTCGTCAACCTCCTCGGCCAGCTCCATGGCTCCGGCGAGCCTGCTGTGGATTTGGAGTCGGTTGGCTCCACCGATCCGATGCCTGTCGACTCCGACACGGCCTCACTGGACACCTTCCCCACCGACGTCACGATCTACAATGACCCGCTTCCCCGGGCCGATGGCTGCGACGCTGTCACCACCGAGGTGATGGTCATCGGCCACGGTGGCGCTGCTGACGAGAGCGCCCACGACGCCCCGCACGCGGCGGTCCACGACTTGTCCATCCCCTTCCCGGCCGATGCCGATGCTGAAGCACTGGAGGCTCGCCGCCTCGCCCTCCTCGCGGAGGGCCGGAAGTTGGTTTCCATGAGACGCCTCGCTGAGGCTCACCGATGCGAAGCCGACCGCGCCGCCTTTGGCACGCCGCCCCCAGGCGGGCCCAGCCGGGTCGGCGTTGTCAGACAGTGCGGCGCTGTCGTCGCCGACACGTTAGGAGTCGACCGCCCAGTCTACACCACTCCACTCGAGAACCTGCGCGCCGACCAGGCAGCCATAGATGAGCTAGATGGACTGGGGGCCGAAGAACTCCCCCACATGACCCGACACATCCAGCAGCTAATCGATGCAGCCACGCAGCGGCACGAAGCCGACGCCCGCGCAGAAAGCCCTCCCCCGCGCCGAGATCACGGCGCGACGTCCCGGACACCGACTACGGTTAGAACCCGCGCGCGGCGCGAGAAAGAACCGGCTGCCAGCCGAAGCCAAACCTGAATCTCCATCGAGCGAGATGCAGAAGGCCACCCCGGGCCGTGGAGTGGCGGGGCAACCCACCTCCGCCTCGGCCCTGTGGAGAGAGATATCCCACCCCGCCGCCTATTGCGCATCCGACTCTCAGCGGCCAGCTAGGTCGCTGCGAAGGAGTCGGCGAGAACGACGCCCGCCACTGGATCGACCGCCTGGCGCAATCCCTGGTGCTGGCAGAAGAAGACGATGTCGGCCCGCCTTGCTTTGGCCCCCGCATCCACGATGAGCCCTTCCCCAAAGGGTTCTCGCTCCCAAGAGACACGCCTAAGTACAACGGCTCCGTGAAGCCGGAAGATTGGTTGATCGACTACTCCACGGCGGTTAGCATAGCCAATGGCAACAGGCGCGTTGCCATGAAGTACGTGCCCCTCATGCTGCAGGGCACGACGCGGACCTTGCTCAACAGCCTCAAGCCATACAGCATCAACAGCTGGCTAGATTTCACAGAAGCTTTCGTCCGCAACTTCACCAGCACCTACAAGCGGGCTCCCAAGCCCAGACAGCTCTCCTTGTGCGTACAAGGCCCCGCCGAGTCTACTCGCGATTACCTCACGCGTTGGGCCGAGCTCCGCAACTCTTGCGAAGGGGTGCACGAGGTGCAAGCCATAGAATACTTCTCTGCCGGGTGCCGAGAAGGCACCCTCCTCAAGCACATGCTCCTCTGCAACGAGCCGACTACCCTCGACGAGCTTCTGGACATAGCGGACAAGTACGCCACCGCCGACTCCTCAATGAAGACCGAGCTCCGAGTAGACGCGTCCGGGAAGGTACTCAACCCGGCGCCCAAGACGCCGGCTGGGGATTCCGGCCGACGCCCACACCCGAACGACCACAAGCGCAAGGGCCCTGCGCCACCTCCAGCCAGTCGGCAGGTGGCCACAGTCGAAGACGAGCAGCCCGAAGGGCGGCCCGCGGCCAAGAAATCCAAGGGCGGTAAACTCTCGACGCCCCGTGCAAGTTCCACAGCGGCGCGAAGCCGTCCAACCACACAACCCGGAAGTGCCATTGGCTCACCCAAATCTCCAAAGGCGAAGGGCTCGCGCCGCCTCCGCCTGCCGGTCCGCCGCCTCCGGCCCCGCAGCCGCTGACCGTTCGGCCCGCAGTCGGAGCCGTGCATGATGAGTTCCGCGACGAGCATGCCGCCTATGTCGTCTTTACAAGCCAGCCCGAAGACCATCGCAGCAAACACCGAGAGCACCAGGAAGTCAGCATGGTCACTGCCAACCCTGCCGAGCACATGCACTGGTCAGAAAAACCTATCAGCTAGAGCCGGGCCGACCACCCAGAGGTGATGCCATCTCCCGGCTCTTATGCGTTGGTCCTGGATGCCACCCTTGCAACGGACAGACGCGCCGCCCGTTTCTCCAGCGTGTTGATAGACGGCGGGAGCAGCATCAATATCTTATACCGTGACACCCTGGAGAAGCTGAACGTCAAGATGAAGCAACTCAAGCCTACTCAGACAGTGTTCCATGGCATCGTACCCGGCCTGTCCTGCGCCCCCATTGGCAAGATCAAGATTGATGTACTCTTTGGGGACAAGGAGCATTTCCTCCGGGAAGCGATCTGGTTTGAAGTGGTGGACCTGGAGAGCCCTTACCATGCATTGCTTGGCCGACCTGCCTTGGCCAGGTTCATGGCGGTTCCCCACTATGCATACCTCAAGATGAAGATGCCGAGCACCAAGGGCATCATCACCATAGCCGGCGATTACAAGAAGTCTTCCGAGTGCGCAGCAGCCAGCAGCCGGCTGGCCGAGACCCTTGTGATTGCCGAAGAGAAGAAGATGTTGGATCGAGTCGTGGCCATGGCCGGCAAACATTCGGCCCTGTCCCCCGATCCCAAGGAGTATGATGCCTAAGGATCTTTCCAGCCGGCCAAGGAGACGAAGAAGATACCTCTTGACCCCGAGCACGCAGAGAGGTTTGCTGTCATCGGGGCAAACATAAACAGCAAATAGGAAGGTGAGCTCGCCGATTTCCTCCGTGAGAATCGGGACATCTTTGCATGGTCCCCCAAGGACATGCCGGGTGTTCCGAAGGAATTCGCCGAGCACAAACTACACGTCCGAGAAGACGCAAAACCAGTCAAACAACCCCTCCGCCGACTGTCGGAGGAGAAAAGAAGGATTGTGGGAGAGGAGATAGCCCGGCTTCTGGCAGCCGGCTTCATTATGGAAGTTTTCTTTCCAAAGTGGCTTGCCAACCCGGTCCTCGTATTAAAGAAGAACAATAAGTGGCGCATGTGCATAGACTACACGAGCCTCATCAAGGCCTGCCCCAAAGATCCCTTTTCCCTGCCAAGGATTGACCAAGTGATAGACTCCACGGCCGGATGCGAGCTGTTGAGTTTCTTGGATGCTTACTCAGGATACCACCAGATAAAGTTAGATCCGGCTGACTGCCTGAAGACCGCCTTCATCACGCCATTTGGAGCCTTCTGCTACCATACTGTGACATTCGGCTTGAGAAATGCCGGTGCCACTTTTCAGTGTTGCATGCAGAAGTGCCTCCTCAAGCAGCTCGGCAGAAATGCCCACGTCTACGTAGACGACATTGTGGTGAAGACGGAGAGGCGCGGAACCTTGCTGGAAGGCCTCAAGGAAACATTTGAGAACCTGCGCCGGTTCCAAATCAAGCTCAACCCCGAGAAATGCATGTTCGGAGTGCCAGCCAGCCAGCTCCTAGGCTTCCTGGTCTCGGAACGCGGCATCGAATGAAAGCCGGTGAAAATCAAGGCCATTGAGAGAATGGCGACTCCCACCAAACTTCGAGACATCCAGAAGTTTACCGGATGCTTGGCCTCCCTGAACCACTTCATCAGCCGGCTCGGAGAGAAAGCTCTCCCCCTCTACCGCCTCATGAAGAAGACCACTCACTTCGAGTGGAATGACCAAGCCGACCAAGCTTTTCACAAGCTAAAGAAGATGCTGGCCACACCGCCAGTCCTGGCGGCACCGACTGAGAAACAGCCCATGCTCCTCTACATTGCCGCAACCAGTCGGGTGGTCAGCTCCGTCATCGTAGTCCAACGCCTAGAAGAGGGCCGAGCCCAGCCGGTCCAGAGGCCGGTGTACTATTTGAGCGAGGTACTCTCTACCTCAAAGCAGAACTACCCGCACTACTAGAAGATGTGCTATGGAGTGTACTTCGCTGCCAAGAAGCTGAAGCCCTACTTCCAAGAGCATCCCATCACGGTCGTATGCACCGCCCCGCTTGCCAAGATCATAGGCAGCCGGGATGCATCCGGCCGGGTGGCGAAATGGGCCATCGAGCTGGCCCCTTACACGATCTTCTACCAGCCTCGCACCGCCATCAAGTCTCAAGCATTGGCCGACTTCCTTGTCGACTGGGCCGAGACCCAGTACCTACCACCAGCTCCCGACTCCACTCATTGGCGCATGCACTTCGATGGGTCCAAGATGCGCACCGACTTGGGAGCCGGCATCGTCCTCACCTCTCCCAAAGGCGACAAGCTCAGATGCACGCTACAAATTCACCTTGCCGCCTCCAACAACGTGGCCGAGTACGAGGCACTCATACACGGGCTCCGGCTTGCCAAAGAGCTCGGCATTCGCCGAATCCTATGTTATGGTGACTCGGACTTGGTGGTCCAGCAATCATCCGGCGACTAGGACGCCAAGGACGCAAATATGGCAAGCTACTGCTTCCTCGTTCAGCAGATCAGTGGGTACTTTGAAGGATGCGAGTTCCTCCACATACCAAGAGCCGACAATGAGCCAGCTGATACCCTGGCTCAAATAGGCTCCACTCGGCAGGCAATACCAACCGGTGTCTCTTTGCAAAGCCTCCTCAAGCCGTCTGTTAAGCCGTCTCCAGAGTCCGATTCCATTTTCGTGCCGCCTGACCCCGACGCGGCCGGGTCCGGCTCGAAGAACCAAGCAGGTGACCCGGGGACTTCGATAGTCGGCCCGGGGACGTCAGTAGGCGGCTCAGGGACTTCCATAGTTACGCCCGACCCGGGGACTACCACACCCGGCTCGGGGACTACGGTAGTTGGCCCGGGGACTGCTCCAACACAACAGGCGGCAGCCGACTCCAGCATTTCACCACCCAGCCCGCCCGCCCTGGTCATAGTAGCCATGTTGGCAATAGAAGAAGTCGCAGCTCCATCATGGGCTCAGTCCATCCTCAACTTCCTAATAAACCAAGATCCGCCGGCTGACGAAACAGAGGCAAGACAAGTCCAACACCGAGCCGGAGCATACACAATCGTCAACAGAGAGCTCGTCAAGCGCAGTGTCACTGGAGTCCTCCAGTGATGCGTCGAGCAAGAGAAGGGCATCGCAATCCTCAGAGATATCCACGAAGGAGAACGCGGCCACCATGCGGCCTCAAGATCACTCGTTGCCAAAGCCTTCCGCCATGGTTTCTTTTGGCCGACTGCTTTGGATGACGCCAAGGAGTTAGTTAAACATTGCAAAGGGTGCCAACTTTTCAGCTCCAAGCAACACATGCCGGCTTCAGCACTCAAGACCATTCCCCTCACTTGGCCCTTCGCCGTTTGGGGACTGGACATGGTGGGCCCATTCAAGACTGCGCGTGGTGGCATGACACATCTGCTTGTCGCTGTGGACAAATTCACCAAATGGATTGAGGCAAAGCCGACCAAGAAGCTGAATGGGCCGACTGCCGTGACATTCATCGCAGAAATAACAACTCGGTACGGCGTGCCACACAGCATCATCACCGACAATGGCACGAATTTCGCCAAGGGAGCCTTGGCGCGTTTCTGCGCGACGCAAGGCATCCGGCTGGACTTAGCTTCCGTTGCCCACCCGCAGTCAAACGGCCAGGTCGACCGAGCCAATGTCCTCATCCTTTCCGGCATCAAGCCCCGACTAGTCGTACCACTGGAGCGTTCAGCCGGCTGTTGGCTCGATGAGCTGCCGGCCGTCCTCTGGAGTCTGCGCACTACCCCAAACAAGTCAACCGGCTTCACTCCTTTCTTCCTCGGGTATGGTGCCGAGGCGGTCATCCCAACCGACATCGAGTTCGATTCACCTCGGGTAACCATGTACACGGAGGCGGAGGCTAAGGAAGCACGAGAAGAAGGCGTCGACCTGCTGGAAGAGGGCCGGCTATTAGCCCTCAGCTGGTCCGCCATCTATCAGCAGGGCCTGCGCCGCTACCACAGCCGGAAGGTCAAGCCAAGATCATTCCAAGAGGGCGATCTTGTGCTCCGGCTGATCCAGCGAACAGCCGGCCAGCACAAGCTCTCGGCCCCTTGGGAGGGCCCCTTCGTCATCAGCAGAGCTTTAGGCAACGACTCCTACTACCTAATGATGCGCAGAAGCCGAAGGCACAAAGGAGAGACAACTCCGGCAAGGAGTCGGAACGACCATGGAACGCCAACCTCCTCTGAAGATTTTATAGTTAACATACAGTATGTATCATGCTAACTTTTGTATTAAGTACGAGACAATAGGCCCCCCGAGGAGAGCTCGGGGACTGCCATATTTTATCTATGAATGAAGAGTATCATGCTTATGACCTTGTCATTTCATTTACTTTTTCCGTCCGGCACCGGGTTCGACTAGTCGGCCCGGGGACTGGCCGCCTGGAGTTATATTAGAAATCCTACTCGCGGTCAGACAAGTAGTGTGCCGGCACCCAAGCCTTCTCTTGCCAAAAGTCGCAGTTCGAAGAACCGGCCTTCCGGCTGGCAAGAGTTAAAGGTAGGAAAGTACGCCCACACGAAAAACGGCTAGGGACTAATGGACTAATATAACAAAAGCCGGTTTTTCTCCCACCACCGACCGACTACCAGAGTAGCCGGCCGGCCGGCTTCCATTCACCTCACTTCAGTCTAAAAAAGCTCGAGTACTTACCTACCCAAAGGGGAAGGCAGCAAAGGAAACAGCCTAAGGATGAAAAGCTTACATAAATGGAACCCAAACACGCACACAATAATATTTACATAAAAGACCTTCAAAAGGCCAGCTTTCAACATAGTTTGAATACAGCCCCAGTGGGTGGAACTGCGCAAGTTTAATAAAATTGTTCAAAAGGCAACAAGCAGGAAAAAACAACGACGGCAGATTAAGCCAAGGGAGCGACTGGCGAGTCGGGCAGGTCGGTGGAGACGGCAGTGCCGGCTGGAGGAGTGGCCGGCTGGCGAACCTCAGCATGATCACCGCCTCCCGTAGAGGGCGCGCTAGCACGCGCCTTGTTGCCGGAGGCACGATCGGGCTGAGGCTGGCTGGCCGCTTCACCGGCCGGCTCAACGTCTTCGCCCTCCTCTCCTTCATCATCTTCTCCTTCATCGCTGGAGGCGATCTCCTCTGCCGAGTCCTCACCCGCTGCCAGGTTCAGCCCAAACCACTCCTCTGGCTGGGCAACGCCATCGTCATTAATTGCGGGAGCGAAGACGCTGATGTCAGTGCACTCGGCGATCGTCAAGGTGCGCTGAGCGATAGCCGGCCTCACCTCCTCCAGCTCTTCGTCGGCCACCAGCCGCCAGGTGCGCAGTTGGTCCGGGTTCAGCCCCGGATACCAGGCTCGGACGAACTCCAGCGCCCACCCAGCTCCAAGCCGGGCTGCCGATGCCTTCCAGGCCACGAAGCGGCCAACCGCAAGCTCCAGCCAGTCGGCAGTCCGACTCGGCGTGCGGGGAATCGTCTCGCTTGGCCAGAGGGCGGCCAACACCTGCGCCCCAGCGCGCTGGAGGCGGCGGAGCATACGGTGAGCCGGCTGCAGCTGGGCCTGGACCGCCAAGAGTTGCTCCTCGAGCGTCCGGCTCGCGCCCGGCGCGATTTCAGCCCCCGCCTGCCGCCGCGCCTCGCGATGGGCCTCGATGGTTTGGGCGGCGAGGACGGAGTAGCCGGGAAAGTAGTCTGCATGGAGAACAAAAAGCAGCAGAAGTCAGAACACAAATCAGGAATCAAGGGGCAAGCAAGGAATGAAGAAGGCGGCTTACCATCGATCAGATCCTCGATACGACCGAAGCCCTCACTCAATGCCTGCTTCACCTCGGCCCAGCCCGCCGCTTCGGTCTCGAACTCGGCCCTCAGGGCGTCCTCGCTGTCCTGAGCTTTCTTCAGGGCCGCCTTGTGGCTCTCCTCCTGGTCAGCCAACTTCTTGGCTAGGCGGTCACGCTCTAGGACCAAGGCGCTGTACTCGGCTTCCTTGGCGCGAAGGGCGGCCTGGGCCCTGCTGAGCTGCTCCCTCAAGTCGGCATTGGCTCCTGCAAGCATGAAGACAGGAAAAATTAATAAGGAAGAAGTCGTCAAGGAAGATCCGACCCGGCTGCTCAGCAATCGGCCCGAATCTCGGGGACTACACCCAGTGGGTGCGCTGACGTGCCCCCACAGGAGATGAATGAAGCAAAGCACGCACTTCGGCTGCTGATCAGATCCTCGGTTCTCCGACCCAGCTCCTGAGCCTGGGAATTGAAGGCGGCAGCGCGGAGGTTATGATACTCCTGGAAGATCAGACAGGAGGCGAGAATGAGATAGTCGTCAAGGAAGATATGACCCGACTGCTCAGCAGTCGGCCCGAATCTCGGGGACTACACCCAGTGGGTGCGCTGACGTGCCCCCACGGAAGAAATCAAAGAACAAAACAACCCAGGCAGAAGACTCACCCGGATGACGGCCCGCGTCGCAAGGAACTCTTGGGTGTATCGCTGCAGCGAGGCGGCCTGAGCCTGAAGCCGGCTCCGGACCTCCTGGGCCGCCTCGTTCAGCTCGCCCGTCCCCCCGCTAGGGGTCCACTCGGACGCGCTGGTGCTCGCCGCTTCTAGGGCCTCCGCCGTCTGGCCGGCACCCGTAGCTTGGTGCGGTTCCGGCACGGAGGCGCCACCCCCTACGCGCTGGCGCAATGCTGGCTGCACCTCGAGGCCGGCCCCTGCCTCCGGCTCGCCCCCGGCCGGCTGCTCTGGCACCGCAGCCGATTGGCCGCCTTGGCCCACTCCGGTCGGCGCTGCCTGGGTCGCCCCCTCCACGAAGATCACGGAGTCCTCCCTCCTCTCCATCACCGGCGGGTCTTGGTCGACCTCCCCCGACGGGGGCACTGGGATGCTGGGGGCCACGGCGCGGAGGGGAACGACGAGCAGCGGAGGCCGGTTGTGCGAGGCCTCCGCATCCGTCTCCGCGGCTGCCGCCTCCGCCCGGGCCTTGGCTGCCGCCTCGGCCTGCTCCTTCGCCGCCTGGGCGGTCCTTCGCTCCGCCGCCTCCCACTCCTCCCGCGCCGCCCGTGCGTTCCGCTCCGTGGCCTCCCTAAGGTCGGCACGGGTATCCACGCGGCGGGAGCCTGAAGACCCTCCAGTCGGCCCGACTACGGAGCCGCCGGGACCCCGCTCAAGGGAAAGCAGTGCCCTGTCCGGCGAGCCAAGAAAGATTTAGAAGAGTTTCGGTCGAAATGGATAACAAAAAATATATATACAAGGCATTCGACGACTTACGCCGAGATCGCCTGCGGTTGTTTTACCGCCTTGCGGAAGCGGGCCGCCTCATCCCGCTTGGTCGCCGCCGTGGGAGCCTTGGATTTCTTCGGCCGGCTGCCGAAGAGGATCGACGCGGTGCGGCACTTCTGCGTGCCGCCGCAGGCAGCAGGCGTGGCGGACGAGCCCGCACCTTGATGATCAAGCGCCGGCTGGCGGCGCGGAGCGACTTCGACCTCGACATCGTCCGTCCAGTCCTCGAAGACGGCCCCGAGCCCCGCGCCTCCGGCCTCGTCGCTTTCCCCCGCGATGTTGTCTTCCATGGCGGCCGCTCCCAAGTCCGGATCGTCGGCGTCGTCCACCGTGCGGTCGGGGAGGAGCTGGTGCTCTACCGCTGCGGCCCCGATCATTGGAGGAAGAAGAGGGTTCTGCTAAGGGCAGACCGACTGATCAGAGGCCGGCTATCATGAGGCCGGCTACCAAAGGAAGAAAGGAAGGAAAAACTTACGATAGGCGGAGGGTTGGCGCGGGAATACGGCTCCTTGCCATATCGCCAATGCTCGGCGAGCTTGCAGTTGGAGATGTAGTTCACCATGTAAGACACCTCTGCATGAGGCATCTCCCTGGTGCTCAGCCGACACAGGTCGAAGCGGCCGCTCATCTGACAAATCATGTGAGGCCAGCCTTGGAAGGGAAGTACCCGGCGCTCCACGAAGGCGGCCACCAAGTTGGCTCCGGTCAGGCCCTCCGACTGGATCATCACCTGAAGCCGGGAGACGGCTGCGTTCCTGGCCTGAGACAACGACCTGGCCCGGTAGCTCCACGAAGGTCGCCTCCCAGCCGACGGGCCGGCTACATAAGCCGTTAGGTTGACGTAGTCGCCTTGCTGGGTGACGTTCTTCACGTAAAAGTAAGACTTCTGCCAGAGCTTCACCGACTGGATTAGCGGGATGGGCGGGAACGGGTTGTTCTCGCCCGTCCGCCTCATGGCAATATAGGCTCTGCAGGGGGCGGGCACGCCCGCGACGACGGTGCCGAGCTTGCTCTGGAAGAATTCCCCCCAGAGCTCGAGCGTGGGGAGGACCCCAAGGAAGCCCTCGCACAGGGTGACGAAGGCCGACAGCAGCATCACCGCGTTGGCCGTGAGGTGATGCGGCTGGAGGTGGTAGAATTCGAGGAAGGCTCGAAGGAATCCGCTCGCCGGGAGGCCGAAGCCGCGCAGGCAGTGCGAGCGGAAGATCACCCGCTCTCCCTCCTCCGGTGCTAACGAAATCTCCCTCGCCGGCGCTTGACGAACCCGCACGAAGTTCTCGCCCGGCAGGCGCCGTGTCCGGCGGAGGAACTCGACGTGGTCTCCATGGACGTTAGAGCCATCCCACGAGCTTGACAGCGCCATGGGAGCAACGCGGCGAGGAGCAAGACGATGCGACGGCGGAACGGGGCAGCAATGGGTGGCGGCGGCGGAAAGAAGAAGGAAGGCGAGGAGGGGTGGAGCGAGGGAGAGTGTGCGAGCCTCTACCGCTCCCTCTCCTCCCCCTACTTATAGACCGGCGCGGCGGAGCCGAGGAGGCGTGGCGTGGGGGAACGTGGGGATCAACTGCGCCCACTCCCCCACGTCCCGCGATTATTGCGCCCTGAAGACGTAATAAAATCGCCGCGGGAAGGCGAGCGGACCGCGTGGGCCGCAAAAGATCCGCGATCGGGCCGAGGCCTAGGAATGGCGGGCCCGGGCCTGTGGCGGCGTCCCGTCACGCGCGTGCACCGGCAGGATTTCCTTGCCACGTGGCCCGCGGGATGGCCTGCGGTCAGCTCGCAGGTCGACCGCGCTCCAGCCTACGAGAAATGGGGTTTTCCGAAGATGGCGCGCACAAGCACAACCGGCCCCTCAGGGTAGGAAGCTGACCGAGCTTCTCGTCCCTTTGTCAGTTTCGAAGCTCGCCAACTTCGGGGACTACTGTCGGAGGAAATAACCATGGGTAGCCAAGCCGGCTCCACCTGGCCCTTCTGAATTATTACGAGCCAAGACATGGGGCCGCCTTCCCCTCGCCGGCTGTTTCCCAGGCCGACTATCGGAAGGCGGCCCGACTTCAGCCTTCATGAAAAAAGTCGCAGGAGGGCCGGCTCCGAGGAGCCGGCTCCGAGAAGGCTGACTCCAAGAAGCCGGCTCCCATAAAGCGGTCAAGATCGTACCCTCGAAGTCTGCACCCACATAATGGCGATGTGACGGGGCGTGGCTACAGTAAAGCTTGCCACCCCCGAATCCCGGAGCACGCCTGGCACAGTGCGCCGTACGGGTGGCCATGACCCGTCCGGCACGGCACTATTGCCACGATGACCCTGATGTCATCCACGATGGGCCGCCAGAGTGGCCCACGGGCGGCGGGCCCCTTCAGGCAGAGAGACACCCGAAGGCGGCCCGGGCTCCCCCAGTCGGCCCAAGACAGAGCCGGCTCTCCATAGCCGGTTTGCCACCCCCTCGAAGGGGGCACCCCATTAAGGAGACAAGACGCGGTGAGGCTACAGCAATCACCCCCCGGACGGCGGCACTATAGCCACGCCCACCTCGGTGAAGCCTTCGTCACCAGGATTGAGCCACAGTAACCAACCGCCGACAAGGCCCTGGACAGTGGGGCTTGCCTGTCGACCAAGGAGCCGGCAGCCGGCCGGACCCAGCAGCCGGCGCAGAAGCCGGCGAGTGTAGACACAGACGGCTGGGCCCCATGCCCAGCCGGATTACCATTGTATCCCCGGGGGGTAGGCCTATATAAACCCCCCAGGACACCCATGCAAAGGGTTGATCCCTGCTAGTTTTGAACACCACATAGGGAGGAGAAGAGAGCAGGCAGAGCCCTTCTTCCTCCTCTCGCCAAACAGCTCAAGGAGCATCGTGTAGCTACTTGTTCATCTAGTGATCATGCGGAGACCCCGCAGAGTAGCAGTAGGGGTGTTATCTCCACGGAGAGCCCCGAAGCTGGGTAAGATTCGCCGGCATGCATGTCTTCGCCTCATCCCGCTTCCAGGCACCGGCGACGTCTTACTGGCTCCCACAATGATAAGCCACCCGTTGGCATATGTCGCACCTACCACCCGACAAAATATATATGCTCTGGAGTGATATTGTCCGATTGAGCTTTTTGGCAAGGGTGAGGGCTGTAAGATAGAGCTTAAGAGATGATCCAGTCACAGACGTGTAGATATATTTTGTGCGTGAGAAGAAGCAAGGTCAACCGATCACATTGGGTCGCCGTGCGATCGAAAGAGTGAGACGGGTTGGAGAGAGTGACCTAGATAGGCGATGTGTGTGAGGGAGTATATAATGTGAATAGGTCGAATTGGGCTCAACATGGTGATATATCGTTTTTGTCCGAGAAAGAGCGAGGTCAATCGAGACATAGGGGGAGAGAGAGAGATAGAGAGAGAGAGATTGAGTGAGCGTGGCCCACCATGAGGTCGAAAGAGTGGTGGCGGCTTGGATGGACTGACCTAGATAGACAATATGTGTGAGAGAGTATAGAGTATGTCGATCGAGGCCCGAATAGGGAGATATATCATTTGTGTGTGAAAGAAAACGAGGTTAAACGAGACTCAGATAAAGAGAGCGAGATTGAGCGAGTGTGGTCCGCCGTGTGGAAGAAAGAGTGAGACAGTCTCGAGGGAGTGACCTAGATATACACCGTGCGTGCGTGCGCATGCACGAGAGGTTGGGGGCTAGATAGGCAATGCATGTATTTAGCGTGAGAGGGTGAGAGGGAGAGGGGAGAGAGAGAGAGAGCTCGGCATGGGGTGCAATGGCGGGTGTGTGAGGTAATTACATTTGGTAACAGAGTGGAAAAAGGGGTTGTGTAGTTGAGAGACTAAGAGATCGAAACATGGTGAGAAAGAATGAACGTGTGTTGGAAACCGATAGCTTCCTAAGGTGGTCAGGAGAGGAAGATTGACCGATACAGGAAGTATGTAGGGTTTGTGCGGAGGGGGGGGGCTAAAAACAACATTTGAATGTACATAGTACGAGACTTAATATCGATGTTTCAATTCGGTGTACATTGTAAGATTTGAACAGAGGACCAGACATACGGGTAATTATTTCGAATTCGTGCCATACTAACTTTCGAAAAGTTGACATTGACTCGGTTTGTTGTGCTATTTTGTAGGTCATATGTTTGAATCCATCCAAAAGTTTTCTCACTACCATGGTGTTCATCATATACATATGAATTTGTATTAAAAAAGTAGCATGGATACAGTGAAATGCGAAATCCACGTTAGAATTGGAGATCGCTACGTGACACACACTCTAATTCAAATAACTAACTACGTGACACACACTCTAATTCAAATAACTAATTATGTGACAGACACTCTAATCCACGTTCGCGTGGGTACCGTTTCAAATTTTTTTTTCAAATAACTCCTCATTAATTAATTTATAGTACTCCCTCTGTTCACTTTTATAAGACCTTGAAGACATTTCAGACAATGTGCAAAACAGTTCATTTTAAGTTGTCTGAAACGACTTACAAAAGTGAACGGATGGAGTATCTCGTTTCGAATGACTAATTATTGCAAGGAAAACACGGGCATGGTAATACATACAGATTCGTTTACAAATGAAAAAAGATTCGTTTGCATTCTCAAATGTAGGCGCACCAGGCAAACCAAGGTCGTGTCGGGGTGGATGCTGCTTCTGTGCCTTAAAGGCAACTACCTTTGGTTCACTGACATGTGGGCCAGCCACCTGTTGCCCCCCCCCCGAAAGGACGACGACAATATAAGTTTGCGCTTCCACGTTTCGGATTGAAATATCTGGCGGCCCCAATTCCAGCCCTGCAAAATCTCTCTTCTCCACCGCCCCCTTCCGCGCCCAGATTGCTCAAATCCCTAATTCGCCGCCAACCCTCGAATCGCCCCTCGTCTCGTCTCTTTCCCCACCGTTCCCCACCTCTGTGCTGAACGACGACGACGGTCGCGCTTCACAACCGCACTGGAGCTACCTCATCTATGCCCTCGTCCACCGCACCGGGTGGTCCACCGACAACGTCGGCCGCCGCAACTGACATGCCTCACAGACACCGAGTTCCACCGCATCAGGTGCGCTTCACCGACGCCGTCTCCCAGCTCACCGGGGCTACTTCACCGAGCACATCGTCGCACCTCCGCCCCCTGAGGCCGTTGGGGCTTCACCAATGGTCTCGTCCACCGCATCGTAGCGCTCCGCTGCCACTCAAGATCTGCATCCATGCGCGGCCAGCCAATGCCAGCGCATCACCCTCAACGGCTCTGAAGTGACCCGCACTCTAGCTACGCGAGCATGCGCAAACGCCGGCCCAAACTAGGTATGCACACATCACTCCCTTGTGCACTGTTCCGACGATGTTTGGATATCCTTTCACTGCTCTCTTAGCTTACCAGCCTATGCAACTCTGACCTTAACTCTTATTTCTTCTGGAGATATCATCTGAAACAAGCAAATCCATATTTTAGCGAAGCATGACAACGCTACAGGATCTGGTACACATCCTGCACACCCGTATAACCTTGTAAGTATCTGTCCTCCGGTACAACATCAAGGTCGATTCCTCTTATTTGATCAACCATTCGCCGTGTCAAAAATGCAGAGGGGGATGCAAGGAGCACAAGGCCTGCACATCCAAGCAAGTGGTAACATGGACTTGTACATGGAACATCCCAAGCGCAAGCAGAGCTGTAGTGAGCCTGTACAACGAGCTAGCATAAGTCCCTGCATTTCATTTAATTCGTACTGGCATTCGTGTATGATTTGTGTGCAGTGGCTGATCCACGAATTCAAGTTACTAGGGGTGAACATTTAACTTAAAAAATACGAAGGCACTTGCACTCCGGAAATCAACATAACTTGAGAAATGTGAAGCTACATGCACTTTGAAAACTAGCTAATGATCCAAAGTAGTTCAGATTATAAACACTAAATGATTCAAGCACCAAAAAATACAAAATGCAACATGGTGTACAAGGACTACAAACATGGTCTGTACCTGCTTGAATTATTCGTTCTCTGGCTGAAATATTGAAGTGTAATTGCACGTATAACCAGTGCGCAAACTGCATATCAATATATCTATCCTGCACATGTATGCCAATAGTTTCAAACAACAGATTAGAAAAGTATTTATGCTATGTTGTCATGATACGGGGACTTTCTGGTACATGGCCTCGACATTTCCTCAAGCTATGAAAATGCACTATAATTTGCTTGTCATCAATGCCTGCAAATCTCTATCTCTGTGAACATAATAGATCATCATTAGACACTAAATCCTTCAATGAGCTTCCAAAATGATTGCATTAGATCCCTCATTAGACACTATATGTTCATCACCAGGAGCATGTAAAATGTTTGCATCAAATACTTCATTAGCAGTCTGTTCATTAGACACTCCAGGCTCAACAACAACATGAGCTTGTATGTTTGCACCGGAAACTTGATTAGATACATCAGATTCAGTCAGTTCAGTATTGATTGGGGGATTTAAAAAATAAGTAGAAATTGGTTTCATTTTCTCATAGATTTCCTACGTACAAGCAGTTTTACAACACCGTCAGGTTTAACTATTGGCCAGAAATTGAAGAGTTGAATTGGATATAATCAGGGGTGTGATGTACCTGCTCGTTGCGCATGCTACTCTTGCAAGTTGCGACTGTCCGTTTGCGCAAGCTCGATGCCATGCCCGTGCTGCCGCCGCTGCATCCCACGCAGGCTACACCCAGGGTTGGATCTTCATTATCGGAGTAATGGGCCACGGTAGGCCAACCCGGGTCCCAGAACCTTTCAAGACATCGGGGCGGGCTGCGCCCCTCAAAGACCCCAGGACGAAGAGCCGCCTCCTGAGGAGCCGACGGCAAGACAGCCGACTGCCCGCTCACGGCCAAGTCCCAGGGACGACTTCCAGAGAAGCTGGCTTTGGGGAGTCAGCCCGCGACTCCAACAGACCCCATGACCTCATGAAAGGGGATGAGGCAGGGGCATGGCTACAGCGAAGCCCACCCCGCCCCTCACCAAGGGCAGGCATGGCCACAGCACGCCGTACCCCGGAAGATCTCCGTGCGGCGTGGCACTGTTACCATGCCGGCCCTGACATCAGCACCGCAGGGCCGAATCCTGCACCCACGACGGCTTGTCTGTACGGCCTGGAGGCACCAGGCCCCACCAGTCAGTGAGACCTCGGGAGATGGCAGGAGAACCACCAGTCAAACCTGTCCGGAGTCGGCCCGGGGGAGTCGGCCGAGCCCTCCCCCGGGGCCTGCGCGCCATTAATCAAGATGTGATGGGGAGAGGCAACAGTGATCGCCCGCTGGGCGGCGGGGCTGTTGCCATGACCTCATAATCAAGCCCACGTCATCAAAAGCACGGCTATAGTAAGCAGCAGCCAACAAGACCCGCCAGCGGCGGACGTAGGCTGTCGGCTCCGTACCCGGCTAGTCGGCAGGGCCCGCCAGTCGGCGGGCCCCAGCGGTCGGCAGAGAAGACGGAGGCCAGAGACACTGACGGCTGGGCCCGCGCCCAGCCGGATTACCATTGTACCCCTGGGGGGTAGGCCTATATAAACCCCCAGGGCACCCATGCAAAGGGTTGGAACCCATTAGCTCTAGACCAGATCATATAGAAGGGAGAGAGCTAGCCTTGCCCCCTCCTACCACCAGAAAACAGCTCAAGGAGCAACCGTGTAAACACTTTGGCCATAGTGATCATGCGGAGACCCCGCAGAGCAGCAGTAGGGGTATTATCTCCCCGGAGAGCCCCGAAGCTGGGTAAGATTCGCCGGCGTGCATGTCTTCGCCTCATCCCGTTTCCAGGCACCGGCGACGTTCTACTCGCCCCCACC
Source organism: Triticum urartu (assembly GCF_003073215.2). Lineage (NCBI taxonomy): Eukaryota > Viridiplantae > Streptophyta > Magnoliopsida > Poales > Poaceae > Triticum > Triticum urartu. Next base: position 126,578,406 of record NC_053024.1, on the reverse strand, counting down.
ATGATAAGCCATCAGTTGGCATATGTCGCACCAAACCACCGACATTTGGCGCCCACTGTGGGGCCTGGTGCACCGCCGTCCGGAGATCTGTTCTGGACGGGAAGTCTTTTCCTCCCTGGCGAGCGCAGCCAGCCAAGCACGCCAGATGGAGTTTGCGCCGACGCGCAAAGCGGCATCGAGATCGCCTGCACAGTCAGCTCCTTGGCCGAACTCGTCAGCGAGGTCTGCCTCTCCGACGAACTTGCATCCAACGCAGGCACGGGCGGCCTCGAGAACCTTCTCGCGGGCCTCCTCGATCAACTCCACGTTTCCGGCGAGCCTGCCATAGACTTGGAGTCCTTAGGCTCCACCGACCCGATGCTGGTCAACTCCGACACCGCGTCGCTCGACGCGTTCCCCACCAATGTGGTGGTCTACGACGAACCTCTCCCCCACGGAGATAGCAACGGAAGCACCATCACCGAGGTGCTAGTCATCAGTCATGACGAGCTCCCCGGCGGAGGAGCACATGACTCGCTCGACGCGACGCGGCAAGACCTAACTGCACCCATTCCGAAAGACGCTGACGCTGAGACGTTGGAGGCGCGCCACCTTCAGCTCGTTGAAGGGGCGAAGAAGCTGGCCAGCATGAGGCGCTTGTCAGATGCCTATCAGTGGGAGATGAATCGCGCCGTCGGCGGCTCGCCGGCCCCGGCGGGGCCCAGCCGCCTTGGCGCAATCCGGCAGCGCGGCGTAGCCATCGCCAACCTGTTTGGAGCAAGCCGCCCTGTGTACGCTACACCAGCGGAGAACATCCGAGCCACCCAGGCAGCGGCGGACGAGCTGGACAACTTCGAGGGCGAAGAATGCCGCCTCGTGAACGCCACCTCAACGGCCCATCGACGACCTTCACCGAGATCAAGGCGCGACGTCTCGGACGCTGACTGGCGGCGCCCGAGGAAGAAGAGACAAGGAGCCGACTGTCAGCCACAGTCGGACTCGCATTACCATAGAGCGCGACCGAGACGGCCGCCCAAGAGCAGTGGAACGACGGGACGACTGTCCGCCTCCCTCTCCCTCTCCCCGCAAGGAGAGGCGAGTCTCCCCACCGCCTGTTGACCATCCGAATCTCGGTGACCGCCTTGGCCGCCGAGAGGGAGTTGGAGAGAACGACGCCCGCCACCGGATCGACCGACTCCACTGATCCTTAGCGCTGGAGGAAGAAGACGAGTTGGGTCCACCTTGTTTCGGGCCCTGCATTCGGGACGAACCCTTTCCCAGAGGTTTCACACTCCCAAGAGACACGCCCAAGTATACCGGCTCCATGAAGCCGGAAGACTGGCTAGTCGACTACTCCACGGCTGTTAGCATAGCAAACGGCAACAAGAGTGTCGCCGTAATGTACGTTCCGCTCATGCTCCAGGGCACGGCCCGGACGTGGCTGAACAGCCTAAAGCCCCGCAGCATCAACAGCTGGGTCGACTTCACCGAACCGTTCGTCCACAACTTCACCAGCATGTACAAGCGTCCTCCCAAGCCTCGTCAGCTCTCCTTGTGCGTACAAGGCCCCGACGAGTCGACTCGCGATTACCTCACGCGTTGGGCCGAGCTCCGGAACTCCTGCGAGGGCGTGCATGAGGTGCAGGCCATCGAGTACTTCACGGCCGGGTGCAGAGAAGGCACCCTCCTCAAGCACAAGCTCCTTTGCAACGAGCCAGAAACCCTGGACGAGCTGCTGATCTTAGCGGACAAGTACGCCACGGCCAACTCCTCCATGAAGGCAGAAATTCAAATCAGCATGACTGCCAAAGTGGCTCCTCAAGCTCCAAGAACTCCAGCGGCAGACGCCGGCCGGCGACAACAGCAGGGCGACAACAAGCCTAAGGGCCCGCAGCCGGCTTCCAGCAGCCGACAGGTCGTGACCGTTGAAGCCCAGCAGCCAGAAGAGCAGCCCCCGCCCAAGTGATAGAAAGGCGGCAAGCCAAACTGGTTGCCGGCCTTGTCCTATGAGCAGACCTCGGATGGACATTGCAAGTTCCACAGCGGCGCAAAGCCGTTGAATCACACCACCCGGAAGTGCCACTGGCTCACCAGGATCGCCAAGGGAGACGGCCTCCTGCCTCCCCCGCCTGCTGGGCAGCCGCCTCTGCCTCCGCCCCAGCCGCCGGCTGTCAGGCCAGTCGGCACAGTACAAGACGAATACCATAAAGAGCATGGAGCCTATGTGGTGTTCACCAGTGTGGCTGATGATCGACGCAGCAGGCGGCTGCAGCGACAAGAGGTGAACGCGGTAGCGTCGGAGCCGCCAGAGTTCATGCACTGGTCTAAGAAGCCCATCATCTGGAGCAGGGCTGACCACCCAGAAGTGATGCCGAGTCCGGGCTCCTATGCTTTGTTCCTAAACGCCACCTTTGCTACGGACAGACGAGCATCAATATCCTGTACAAGGACACCATGGAGAAGTTAGGAATCAAGCAAAGACAGCTTCAGAACAGCCAAACTGTGTTCCACGGCATTATTCCTGGGCTTTCCTGCTCGCCAATCGGCAAGATCCTGATGGACGTCCTCTTTGGGGACAAAGATCACTTCCATAGAGAGCCCGTTTGGTTTGAGGTGGTGGATCTTGAGAGCCCATACCATGCGCTGCTTGGCCGACCTGCCTTGGCCAAGTTCATGGCGGTCCCCCACTACGCCTACCTCGAGATGAAGATGCCCAGTTCCAAGGGAATTCTGACTGTGGCTGGCGACTACCAGAAGTCATCTTCTTGCGCAGCAGAGAGCAGTCGTCTGGCCGAGTCCTTGGTAATCGCGGCTCCTTGAGCGAGTTGTGGCGATGGCCGGCAAGCAGCCTGAGGTGTCGCCCAACCCAAAAGAGTCAAAGACTGAGGGTTCGTTCAAGCCAGCAAAAGAGACAAAGAAGATACCATTGGACCCGGAGCACCCAGAGAGGTACGCCATCGTAGGTGCAAACCTCGACAGCAAATAGGAAGGCGAGCTCGTCGATTTCCTCTGTGAGAATCGAAACATCTTTGCATGGTCCCCCAAAGACATGCCAGGTGTACCGACGGAATTCACCGAGCACAAGTTACATGTCCGATCTGATGCAAAGCCGGTCAGACAGCCCCTGCGCCGCTTATCAGAAGAGAAGAGATAGCCCAACTCCTAGCAGCCGGCTTCATTATGGAAGTATTATTTCCAGAATGGCTAGCAAATCTGGTCCTGGTACTAAAGAAGAACAAGCAGTGGCGAATGTGTATTGACTACACGAGCCTCAACAAGGCCTGCCCCAAGGACCCATTTGCTTTACCAGGAATCAATCAGTGATAGACTCCACAACCGGATGCGAGCTGTTGAGTTTTTTGGATGCATATTCAGGATATCACCAAATCAAGCTAAACCCGGCTGACAGACTGAAAATCGCCTTCATCACGCCGTTTGGAGCCTTCTGCTACCTCACCATGACGTTCGGCTTAAGGAACGCCGGCGCCACCTTTCAGCGTTGCATGCAGAAGTGCCTCCTGAAGCAGCTCGGCAGGAACGCCCACGTTTACGTGGACGACGTGGTGGTGAAGACAGAAAAGCATGGGACACTGCTGGAAGACCTCAAGGAGACCTTTGAGAACCTGCGCCAGTTCCAGATCAAGCTCAACCCCAAGAAGTGTGTCTTCAGAGTACCAGCCGGCCAGCTCCTTGGCTTCCTGGCCTCCGAACGCGGCATAGAATGCAACCCAGTAAAAATCAAGGCCATTGAGAGAATGGAGGTACCCAACCGACTGCTAGACGTGCAGAAGTTCACCGGCTGCTTGGCGTCCATCAGCCGATTCATCAGTCGGCTGGGCGAGAAAGCTCTCCCCTTGTACCAACTCGTGAAGAAGACCACTTTTTTCGAGTGGAACCATAAGGCGGATGAAGCTTTTCACCAGTTGAAGAAGATGTTGACTACTCCACCTGTCCTGGCGGCTCCGACTCCCAAGGAACCTATGCTCTTGTACATCGCCGCCACCAACCGAGTAGTCAGCACGGTCATTGTAGTGGAGCGCAAGGAGGAAGGCAAGGCGCTGCCTGTCCAGAGACTGGTACATTACCTGAGCGAGGTACTGTCGACCTCCAAGCAGAACTACCCCCACTACCAGAAGATATGCTATGGCGTACACTTTGCTGCCAAGAAATTGAAGCCTTACTTTCAAGAGCATCCAATCACGATGGTCTGCACGGCCCCGCTTGCCGAGATCACTGGTAGCCGAGATGCTTCTGGCCAAGTGGCCTAGTGGGCCATAGAGCTGGCTCCTTACACCATTCACTACCAGCCACGCACCGCCATCAAGTCACAAGCACTGGCCGACTTCCTCATCGACTGGGCCCAGACCCAGTACCTACCTCCAGCACCTGATTCCACCCATTGGCGGATGCAATTCGACGGCTCCAAGATGCGCACTGGCTTGGGAGCCGGCGTCGTCCTCACCTCTCCCAAAGGCGACAAGCTCAAGTATGCGCTGCAAATCCACTTTGCCGCCTCCAATAACGTCGCCGAGTACGAGGCGCTCATTCACGGGCTCTGGCTTGCCAAAGAGCTTGGCATCCGCTGGATCTTGTGTTATGGCGACTCGGACTTAGTGGTCCAGCAATCATCTGGCGACTGGGACGCGAAAGATGCAAACATGGCGAGCTATCGTTTCCTCGTGCAACAACTCAGCGGGTATTTTGAAGGGTGCGAGTTCCTCCATGTGCCAAGGAATGACAACGACCAAGTAGATGCATTAGCATGAATCGGCTCTACCCGCCAAGCAATACCATCTGGTGTCGCCCTTCAATGCCTCCTCAAGCCGTCTATCAAGCCTTCACCAGAATCAGACTCCATTTTTGTGCCAGCTCCTCCCGAAGACGTCGGATCCGACTCCAGAGCTCCGGCAGCCGGAACGAGGATTTTGGTGGAAGACCCCAAAGCTGCCACAGCCAAATCCGGCCCGGGGACTGCGGTGGCGGACTCGAAGACTCTAGAACTCGGCCCAACGACCGCGCCAGTCGGCCTGGGGACTTCAACAACCCAGCAAGCAACTGTTGACTCCACCCCACCGCCTCCCAGCCCAACCGCCCTCGTCCAAGTCGCAGTTCTGGCAGTCGAAGAAATAGCAGCACCCTCATGGGCCCAGCCCATCCTCAAATTCCTGGTGAACAAAGAGCTGGCAACCGATGAAACTTTAGCTCGGCAAATACAACGTCGGGCGGCAGCCTACACCGTAGTCAATAGAGAGCTGGTCAGGCGCAGCGTCACTTGTGTCTACCAGCGCTGCGTAGAGCCAGAGCAAGGCCAAGCGATTCTCAAAGACATCCATCAAGGCGAGTGCGGCCACCATGCGGCCTCAAGAGCACTCGTCACCAAAGCCTTTCGGCACGGTTTCTTCTAGGCCAACTGCCTTGGAAGAGGCCAAGGAGCTGGTCCAAAGATGCAAAGGGTGTCAGAAGTTCAGCTCCAAGCCGCACCAGCCAGCTTCTGCACTCAAGACCATCCCCATTGCCTGGCCTTTTGCAGTTTGGGGTCTAAACATGGTGGGACCATTCAAAACAGCACGAGGTGGTTTAACTCACTTACTCGTCGTAGTGGACAAGTTCACCAAGTGGATAGAAGCAAAGCCAATCAAGAAGCTGAACGGTCCGACTGCCATAACTTTCATCTCCGATATCACAGTTCGGTACGGCATACCACACAGCATCATCACCGACAACGGCACAAATTTCGACAAAGGCGCCTTGGCCCATTTTTGTGCAACATAGGGCATCCGACTGGACCTAGCGTCCGTCGCCCACCCGCAGTCAACAGCCAAGTCGAGCGAGCAAACGGCCTCATCCTGTCCGGCATCAAGCCTCGGTTGATCGAGCCTCTAGAGCGCTCGGCTGGCTGTTGGCTCGACGAGCTACCAGCCGTCCTCTGGAGTCTGTGCACGACTCCAAACAAGTCAACCGGCTTCACGCCCTTCTTCCTCGTCTACGGTGCCGAAGCCGTCATCCCAACGGACATAGAGTTCGACTCCACACGAGTATCCATGTACACTGAGGAGGAAGCAGAAGAAGCACGACAAGACGGCGTCGATCTTCTGGAAGAGGGCCGACTGTTGGCACTCAGCCGGTCCAGCATCTACCAGCAGAGCCTACGCCGATACCACAACAGGAAGGTCAGGCCAAGATCCTTCCAAAAAGGCGACCTTGTGCTCCGGCTGATCCAGCGAACAGCCGGCCAGCACAAGCTACCGGCGCCTTGGGAAGGCCCTTTCATCATCAGCAAAGTATTGGGCAACGATTCCTACTACCTAATCGATGCTCAGAAAGCCCGAGCACACAAGAGGGACGACTCCGGCAAGGAGACAGAGCGGCCATGGAATGCAAATCTCCTCCGAAGATTTTACAGTTGATGCAGTATGTACCACGCTACCTTTTGTATTAAAGTACCAAGACTTCGGGCCCCCTGAGGTGAGCTCAGGGACTGCCCTCTTTTGTCTGTATGATAAAAATTATGACTGAGAGTATGTTACTCCTTTTTATGCCGTTTGGCACGGGGCTCGACAAGTCGGCCTGGGGACTTGCCGCCTTGCACTATGAAATTCTTCCTACAGTAGGACATGTAGTGTGTAAACGCCCAAACCGTCTACTGTCAGAAGCCGTAGCTCACAGAGCGACTGTACGGTGGGCAGCAGTAAGGTAGAGTGGGCATTCGCATGAAAAATGGCTAAGGACTCAAATCATAAAACATAGATCAAGACGGCTTCCAGCCTTTCATGCAAACCGACTCTCGGATAGTTGGATTGCCGTCTTCTATCTAACTTGCTCAAAAAATCTTGAAAACGGCTAAGTACTTGATTTCCCAAAGTAGCCTAGCACTTCATCCAACGACAGTCCGCAGAGCGGCTGTCCGATTGGCAAGGCAGGCAACTAAGAGAAAGCGGCAAAGAAAAAAAGCCAAAAGAGCATTGAGCAAGAAAAGATAGAACTCAGATAAATCTATTTACATAACATAGTCCCTTGGCTGAATTTTCGAGTAGAGGTTCAAAATACACCCCGCGGGTGGAATTGTGCGAATTAACAAGTTCTTCAAAGACTACTAAAGCAGACAAAACAAAGATACAGCGGCAGCATAGGAAGCAGCAGACGGACTCGGAGGGTCGGAGGAGGCGCCGGCCACAGGTGTCGGGGCGGCCGGCCGGCTAGTCTCGGCTTGATCGCCTCCGGCAGCAGTCGGGTCGGTTGCACGCGGCTCGTTGCTGGAGGCACAGTCGAGCTGAGGCTGGCCGTCTGCTCCATCTTCTGGTGCCTCCGCCTCGCCTCCGTCCTCCGCCTCGCCCTCTTCCTCGATGCTGGAGCCAATCACCTCCGCCGAGTCCTCGCCGTAGTCTGGGTTCATCCCAAACCACTCCGACGGTACCTCCTCACCATCTTCAGACCGCTTGGGGACGAAGATCCTGGTGTCGGTGTACTCGATGATCGCCGCAGCACGCTTGACGAGGGCGTCTTCCACGGCCGCCAGCTCCGGCTGGGCCTACGACCGAAGCGTGGCCAGCCGGTCTAGGTCCAGCCCCGGATACCATGCCTTGACGAACTCCAAGGCCCGGCGCGCTCCAGCTCGGGCCGAAGAGCCCTTCCAGGCCTCAAGACGACCAGCCGCGATCACTAGCCAGTCGGCCGTCAGGCTGGGGGTGCGTGGAGCCTGCATATCCGGCCACAGGGCGGCAATCGCCTGGGCACCGACATGCTGAAGCCGGCGCAGCATCCGGTGAGCCTGCCGGAGGAGAGCCTCGATGCTCAGGATGTGCTCGTCAAGAGTTCGGGGGGCGTCGGCGGCAATCTCTGCGCCCTCCGCCCTCCGACATGCACGGTCAGCCTCGATGGCTTGGATGGCGGCCCACGACTTCCTAGGGAAGAAGTCTGCAAAAGACACGATGAAACGAAGAAACAAGTCAAAAACTAGGAGTCGGCACGATTTAAGTCGGCAGCTCAAAGAAAGAAAATAAAGAAACTCACCATCAACGATGTCTTCAATCTCGTGGAAGCCGGAGGACAGCAGCGCCTCCTTGTCAGACCAGGAGGAGCGCTCGCTCGCGAACTCGGCTAGGAGGGCGGTTTCCGTCTCCTCCGCCTCCCTCTGTGTCTTCACAAGCAGCTCCTTCTGCTCTGCCAATTGAGTGGCCAGCAGATCACGCTCCATGGCGAGCTTGCCGCACTCCTCCTCTTTGGCGCGCAAAGTAGAGTTGGCGTCGCTCAGCTGCTGTTGAAGAGCAGCCTTGGCCCCTGAGAAGAAGAAAGAAAGAAGGCATCAAGTCATCAGTAAAGAAGGTCGCCGGGGAGATCCGGCCCGACTACTCAGCAGTCGGCCCGAATCTTGGGGACTACAGCCCGCGGGTGCGCCAGCGCGCCACCGCGAAGAAGAAAAAAGGACTTACTCTGGCTCTCCAATAGATCGGCGGTCCGCTTGCCTAGCTCTTCGACGTTACGGTTGAAGGCAGTGACACGGAGCTTGTGGTAATCCTGCGACGAACATTTCAGGCAAAAAGTTAACACCCAAAGTTCATCAATTGGAGTTCCGGGCTGCCTGCTCAGCAGCCAGCCCGAAACTCGGGGACTACACCCAGTGGGTGCGCTGGCGCGCCCCCACAGAGAGGAACAAGAAAAACAAAGACCAAAGGGAAAAAAAACATACCCGGATGGCTGCCCGCGATGCCAGGAATGCCTTGGTGCAACTCTGGAGAGCGTCGCCCTCAGCGTGAAGCTTCGCCTGGACGTCCAGGAGTGCCTGGTTCAGCGGCCCTGTGCCGCCTCCTCGCACCCACCCAGTAGGCGCGGCGCTTGTCACCTCGGCGTCTGGGATAACCGAGCTGGCAGTGCCGACTTCCAGGGGGCGGGGTGCCGAAGTCGCCTTCTCCAGACGGCGGCGCGTTGGTGAGCCGACTTGAAGAAGTAGCCTCGCCACGGCCTTGTCTTCGGTCGGCGGCACCGGAGGGCCGCCGGCTGCCCACCCTGCGCACCTTCAGACGGCGGCGGGGGCGGCGGCGGAACATTCACATCTGGCGTAGAGGGGTCACCGCCCTCCGCCTCCACGACGGGGTTCTCCCCGCCAGCTTCCCCAGTCTGCCCCGTGAACTCCGGAGGCGGCGGCGCAGAGTTCAACGGGGTAACGAGAACCGCCGACTGGCGGCGTGTGGCTTCCTCGGCCTGTTGCTTCGCCGCGGCGGCGGCTTCGGCCTCCGCCAGTTTTTTCTTGGCGGAGGCCTCCGCCCTGTCGGCCTCCGCCTTCTCCAGGCAGAGGGCCTCTTCTTCGTTGCGCTGCTCCAGCGCATTCTGCTCCGTCGCCTCCCGGAGGTCAGCAGTGGGGTCAATCCGCCGAGTGGTGGCGAACGTCTCCGCTGACCCCATGACGGAGGCGGTGGTGACCCTCTCAAAAGAGAGGGGAGCCCTGAAGCAAGAGGGGCAAGCAGAGACTTAGACAAAGTCACAAAGAAAGAATAAAACTTTGAAGCCAGAATACTTACGCGGAGACCAATGGCGGCTGACGGTGTCCTGGACTAGGGGGTACTCACCACGTCGTCTCCCGATCTATTAGATTGGGCCTAGGACCCCCGTGTCCGTATACTCATGGGCCAGTTTGGACGGCTACCGCATACAAGGAAGATTCCACAAGACTTGGCGATCAAGACAAGGACTTCTCCCCACCGGCGTATTCGGCTAGGACTCTGGTTATCCTAGGCCTCCGGTGCATTATATAAACCCAGGCCAGGCTAGTCGATAGAGAGACAATATATACAACAATCATACCATAGGCTAGTTTCTAGGATTTAGCCTCCTTGATCTCGTGGTAGATCTACTCTTGTACTACCCATATCATCAATATTAATCAAGTAGGAGTAGGGTATTACCTCCATCAAGAGGGCCCGAACCTGGGTAAAAATATCGTGTCCCTTGTCTCCTGTTACCATCCGGCCTTGACGCACAGTTCGGGACCCCCTACCCGAGATCCGCCGGTTTTGACACCGACATTGGTGCTTTCATTGAGAGTTCCGCTGTGTGATCGACAAAAGGATCGATGGCTCGCCTGCAGATCAACTGCGACTTCGGCGTCTTCGTCACCAGTTCGACTGGTCACCTTGGTTTGACCAAGAATTGCACCCCGTGTTCAGATCGCCATGTTCGGACGAGGGCCTTCATCAAATATCAACTCCGATCTCTATCAAGATCACGGAGGAATTATCTATGGAGCTTGGGGGCTCAACGTCAACATTGCCCTCAAGCGACCGTGCTGTTTTTCTGGACAGCAAACTCGTATCTGCCGCCACCACCTCCTTGAGTATCGCTTTGACGATCGCTTTGGTGGAATTGTGCGGAATTGAGTCTACAACAACCTTGGAAAATTTCGTCGAGTTCCGATGGAGAAATCTCTGGCAATCCACGATATACCGGAGCCCTCTCAAATCCGGATGGGAATTTGGATGATTTTAGGGCATGGTGTCTAGCTTCTAGCTCAGACGTCCTTTGGAAGATCCAACCGTTGATCGGCTGCGGAATTCCTATATTTACCACCTCTCAAAATTACAGCTCGATCCGACCGTCCAAACTCCGGGAACCTTCCGATTAGTGCATCACTTTTCAGATTTGTTTTCTGCGCGAAAACGAATCCGACCCGAGTTCATCTTTTTTATGAACGGGATTTTGGACATCCCTTTTGAAGGCAGTTTTGTATGGGGTATTGTGTTTTTTTCCCGAACACATCCCACTAACTTTAAGATCTTTTGAACATGATCTTCAACATCATGCTGGTGTCAAACCAGTCCGGCAATATTACTCCACGGCTGTCGACCTGTGCTAGACACGGCGTCACTTTGTTGAGCCGAGCTCAACTTCTTCGGATCATCATCTCGGCAAGCCGAACAAGAGTCCGGCATCGCGAAGGATAAATCATCACCAACATCGCCGCCCCACGGATTACACGGAGCGGGCATACCGGCATCGCCGCACGGTCGCTTCATCAAGCCAGCATCGACCATGTCACAACCTCCATCGACAGGGCCGCGCTATTGCTTCTTCAAGCTGGTGTCCATCACGCCGACCTACTTCGACTCATCGGCTGACGTCGAGGCTTCGACATCTCGGCTGGACCGGCGGCTTCGCCATCTCTTCATCAACCTACTCCGGACACTTCGGCGTCACTAGCCGACCAGCTCCGTCACGTTAGCTGGACCGAGGGCTTTGCCTCGGCGAGCCAACCTTTACCAGCATTGCCATGCCGTCGTTTTATCGCCCATCGAGCAATGGGTGTGCGGAGCGAGTCCCAATTTTGGGAATCCCCTTCCTTCGGATTGCTACAACAAGTAAACCAGGTGCTATTAATCCCAGTTTTTTTTGCTTGTTTGGGTACATTTTTCCCAAGGAATTATTACTCTGGTTTGTCCATGATATGTACACAGGTCTATCAAATGGTGACCGCATTAACGACGGTCGCGTGGTGGTTTGATCAATTTCCGTACATAGTCCGGCGAACGCCGTATCCGGAGCTCGGACCGACCTGTGAATTCAGGCTTTGCCACGCCTTTACTACATCACGCCGACGCCCTGCATCTACATCGACTACGGCGCCAGGCCATATTTCTTTTATTACTCACTTTGCATAAATTATTTATTATGCAACGTTTTTTTAATTATCATTATTACTATTATCTCCGGTTGGCACTATTTTTTGTGCACAAGAAAATGATCCGCGGACTTCGGCGTCACTCTGCCGGTCTGCATTGACCGTGCTATGTCACCACTTAGGTGTGTTGAGCTCTCCGCTCTGCCACCTCAGGACCAGCTTGGGGGATGGAACCTTGCCCTGCATCAAGCTCGGATCGCGTCATCAATACCGAACACATTAACCAGCTAAGTTGCTTTCATGCTCAAAGCTTTAATTTCTAATTTGTGCTCGGTTCGACCAAGCATTATACTTTTTTGGAAAAAAGTTGCTTTTAAAAAATTTCCTTGTCCAAACTTTGTTTGTGATGCATAAATTCAAATACCCCGTTTACTTGGGGGCTTCCTTTATGAAGCTTTTCCTGTTGCATATGATTATACTTGTACGGCTTCGTTCCTTGTTCGTGTATTACGCCACAATATGCACCACATTGACTTAAGCGATTTGCAAGATGGGTTGCCTCGCTCCTGTGTTTACCCCTACGTTCCCGATTGTTCGGCTAGGGAGTAAAGGGAGCACCTCCGCGATTGTCACGATCGGGTCACCCGAGCCAGACCTCAGACCGGGTGAAGCCGAAAGCTAGCGCTCTTATAGTTATTCAATGATGGTCGGCACACAACGGAACTCATGAGTACAAAAAATCTATTGCGCAAGTCTCATAATAACAGTGAGCACCAAAGAAAGGTATCGGTGGGGGTACTATTTTCTTCGAAGATGCTTCTTACTCTTTGCAGTAATATAGCATAAGTTCCCTGAGCGCGCTTTGTCTGTTACAGCCTTATGGCCGATTGCCTGGTTATTGGAAACACCGTCGATATTCTCGACCGATGGAGTACATAAAACTTTTTGGTCCTTAACCGAAGAGGGAGAAGCCAACGGTCGGTTAAGACGCGTTTAAAGTTCGGTTGAACATAGATATGATATAAGTACTTCGGTACATGCAATCATTCTTCTACCCAATCACTTGGGGGCTCTTAAGTTTATTTGAGCCGTTTTATAATAAGTGTTCTTCTTCTCAGTCGTTGCAAAGTTCTATTATTATTATTTATCACTCCTTTTTTCGATGCGTGTGTGCGGTCACTAGCCGGGGAGCCTAATTTCTCTCTCAAAGCCGCTAGAGTTTAGTTTGCTAAACTGGCCTAATGAGAAGTACTCCTCCCTCGGGATAGGAGGTTGAAGCCATAGGCTGACCCGCTCGAAGTCTTGAGATAGGATGTGTCATGTTAAAGGACGACAAAAGCACTTCTTTTTTCTAAGACCAATTTTCGGATTGGCACCGAACACTTGATCTTGTTCGGACGTCATGTTTTTACTGACGTTTCTTGGTTTTCCAAGCTTTTTGGCACTTTTAAACTATTTGTGCTTTTCCAGCATTAGTCTCGCAGTGCAACGCCGGACACCTTTAGGGATTCGGCAAAAACATTCTCAGATATTGCTATATATGCATCGGTTTCGAATTGTGTCTTCGGTCAATAGTTGGGTTGCCCGGCTCCTGCACTTGCTTCCTACGTTCCGTTTTGTTCGGCTAGGCGTGCAAAGGGAGAACCACTGCGATTGTGCTTCCAGCTCACATGGTTAAGCACCTTAGTGGAGAAAGCCGAAAACTGACTGTCACAATAAGCATAAACTGGTCAGCGATCCGATGACTATGACAGGCCATTCATAACATTGTCCGAAGTGTTTACGGCTTGACCTCGACTGTCGCCGAACACTACCGGGGGCTATTAACTGGCCTCCCAAACTAAATCCTCGATATTTTGCTCTTACACTCGAGCTGAGGTTTCATGATCATGCTTAGCATGACAACCCAAAGAAAGGAACCGATAGCAGGACTATTTTCTTTGGAATACATTTCTTCTGTTAAACAGTAATATAACATATCTCTCTGCGTACCTTTGTTTATAAAACTGTGTGGCCAGATTGCCTTTTTTGTCGTAAATCTTTGCCCTCATAAAGGCTTTATAAAGTAGGACAAACACTCCTCGGCTACTGGCCAAGGAGGTGGAAGCCGATGGTCGGTCAACAAAGTTTTGTACAATGCGGATCCGAGCATTAATGACGTAAAGTACTTGGATACATAGAGTCATTACACATAATTTGTGATTTTACTGTGGATATTGATCCTTAATTCGGCCACCCGTGCCCACATTAAGGCTCGGGGGTACTGGTCTTCGGGCTTATTATTTACAAATATTAAAGGGGCACATCGATCCCCTGATCTGGTGTTGCCACCCGACCAGTGTCTCGAGGGCTACTGCATTGCTTGTCCAATGCAGAAAATTTTATGTGCAATATAGTTTCCGAGGAGATTTTGATCCTCAGGTTGGTCGGCCGCACCCAACCTGAGTCTTGAGGACTGAGCATGCAGCTTTTGTGTCCCGAAGTATTCTGCCGAGCTAGGACTTGATCCTCAGGCCGATTTTGCAAATCAACCTGAGTCTCAGCGGCTACTGGGATCAGCGGTCTTATGTCATCCTTCATGTGCATCTCGGGTTTTAGACCGATACACACCTTGAGGGCTACTAGCTATATATCTCGGCAGAGAATAAATTGCACCAATAAAAAATATTGACAAAAAATCGGCCCATAGTCGGGGTGGTGCACCACCTCGGAAGCACTCCGGCATAAAGCTCGGGCGCTAGTGGCTGGCTCCATAGACGGCATTTCCGGCATTAAGCTCGGCTAAACTCCTTCAACTTTTTTGAACCAAGGTGATATGACACCTCGGATATAGTCCAGCATTGGAGCCTGGACACAGTCCGGCGTTGGAGCTCGGATATATTTCGGTGTTGGAGCTCGGATATACAGTCCGGCATTCGAGCTCGGATACATAGTCCGGCGTTGGAGCTCGGATACATTCCGGCGCTAGAGATGGGAAGCGGTCCGGCGTTGGTGCTCGGCTGCAAAAGATACCTCGAATGCAGTCCGGCGTTGGAGCTCGGACGCAAGAGGACCCTGCCTCCCGAGAAAAACTTCAAACCCGAGGTGTGGCATAAAAATAAACAAGGCATTGATAAAGGCCGGAAACTTAAAGGGGCTCCTCGGATACCCGACGTGTAAACTCGTCGAATGCATTTCGGCAATCCTCAAGATCGAAGATAAAGAAGATTTGTTGAACCAGTTTTCAAGACCGGCAACCGAAGATGAAGAACAGTTTAGAAGAATCGAGGAGCGTCCCTAACTTGAAGACCGGTTCATGGGGCTACTGACGGTGTCCTGGACTAGGGGGTACTCACCACATCGTCTCCCGATCTATTAGATTGGGCCGAGGACCCCCGTGGCCATATACTCATGGGCCAGTTCGGACGGCTACCGCATACAAGGAAGATTCCACAAGACTTGGCGATCAAGACAAGGACTTCTCCCCACCGGCGTATTCGGCTAGGACTCTTGTTATCCTAGGCCTCCGGTGCACTATATAAACCGAGGCCAAGCTAGTCGATAGAGAGACAATATATACAACAATCATACCATAGGCTAGCTTCTAGGGTTTAGCCTCCTTGATCTCCTGGTAGATCTAATCTTGTACTACCCATATCATCAATATTAATCAAGCAGGATTAGGGTATTACCTCCATCGAGAGGGCCCGAACCTGGGTAAAAACATCTTGTCCCTTGTCTCCTCTTACCATCCGGCCTTGACGAACAGTTCGGGACCCCCTACCCGAGATCCGCCGGTTTTGACACCGACAGCGGCTTCTTCACTTCCTTACGGAAGCGGATGTTCTTCGCGGCCGCCTCGTCCCGCCAGGTCGCCACAGCCGAACCCTTGGGATTTTCTTCGGCCGACTGCCGAACAAGGTCGGCATGGCCCTGCGCTTCTTTTGGCCGCCTGGAGCGCCCGGCGCGACAGAAGAGCCCGCGCCCGGCTGGCTGGCTCCTGGCCGATGGCGAGGGGCGACTTCTCACTCGGCGTCGTCGTCAGGTGAGTCGGCGAAGGTGGCCGAGGGCCTGAAGTCGCCTGCTGTTCCTCCTCCTCCCTCGACGTCATCTTCCAGAGCCGCCGTCCCCAGATCGGGGTCGTCAACGTCGCTCTCCGCCCGGTCGACAAGGAACTCGCGGGCCGACCCCGAGGTGCCGGCTGGTGGGTGGAGGAGGGGATTCTAACCAAAGCCGGCTGGTCAAAACAAAACTTGGCAAGAAGAAGACAATCCAAAGAAAGAAAAGAAAGGCGACTCACCACGGGCGGGGGGTTGGCGCGGGAGTACGGCTCCTTGCCGAATCGCCAGTCCTCCAGGAGCCTGCTGTCCAAGAGGTAGTTCACCATGAAGGCCACCTCTTCGTGAGGCATGTCCTTGGTGCACATCTGACTCGGGTCGCGGTGCCCACTCATCTGGAATATCATATGAGGGTGGCCTTTAAGTGGGAGAACTCGGCGCGAAACGAAGGCGGCCAACAGGTCCGGACTAGTCAGACCCTCTGACTGTGTCAGCACTTGGAGTCGCGTGATGGCGTCGGTTCCCATAGCCGTCAGCGACTTGGCCCGATACGACCAGTTGGGCAGTCGCCCAGCCAGTGGGCCGGCTTCGGAAGCCTGCAAGTTGACGCAGTCTCCCCTCGCGGAGGCGTTCTTGACGTAGAAGTAGGATCTCTGCCACATCTCACCGACTTGATCAGCAAGATGGAGGGGAAGGGATTGTCGGCCTCCGACATTAGCACGACGATGAAAGCGACGCACTGAGCCGGCACGCCCGCAGCCTTATTGCCGAGCTTGGAAAAGAAGAACTCCCCCCAGAGCTCGAGTGTGGGGAGGACTTCGAGGCAGCCTTCGCACATGGCCACGAAGGCAGACAGCAGCACCACTGCATTGGGGGTGAGGTGGTGCGGCTGGAGGCCATAGAATTCGAGGAAGGACCAGAAGAAACTGCTCGCCGGCAGCCCCAACTCGCGCAGGCAGTGCGAGCGGAAGATAACCCGCTCGCCCTCCTGCGGCGCGGGGGAAATATCCCCCTTTGGCGCAAGACGCACCTACACGCGATCCTCGCTGGGAAGCCGACGAGTCCGGCGGAGGAATTCAACGTGGTCTTCATGAACTTCGGAGCCGTCCCAGGTGCCGGAGTGCACTGGGGGAGGCGCGGCGGCGGAGGAAGAGCTCATTGCGAGCTGTCACCACAGCGTTCGCCGGAGCTTGGGCGTGCGGCGGAGCGAAGAAGAGAAGAGGAAGGAGGAGAGCGCGGAGCAGCAAGGAGGAAGAGAACGAGGAAGTAGTGGGAGGGAGGGGCGCGCGTGCCCCACCTCTTCCCCCTACTTATAACCCAGTGGGCTGCGAAGCTGAGGGGGCGGACGTGGGGATTTACTGCGCCCACAACCCCACAACCCCCACGATCCACGTAAAGTTACTGCGCGCAGTAACTCCACGGGAATCCCAACCGTCCACTGGGGCCGCAGCGGATCCGCTCGAGCGCCGAGGCGCGGTAGTGGCGGGCCTCACCTATGGGCCTGTCCCATCGCGCGCGTAGGCTGGCAGGACGGCCTAGCCACGTGCCCTCGCGTGACAGGCCTAGAACGGGCGGCGGCCAGGAGGCTTAGCTAGCACGCCACTTAAATCCCGCCGCGACGTTCGAAATACCGAGCGAGTAGGAATTGAGTGGGTCCGAGTTTAGCAAGTCCGACTCCTTCTAATCGGCTCGGCAGAAGTCAATCAAAGACCATGTGTTGAGCACCCGGAAAGAGAAACTGCTGAGGCTTCTCGGCCGATTGTCCGCGGTGCCTCACCAGCTTCGGGGACTACTGTTGGAGTAATGGGCCACGGGTAGGCCAACCCAGGTCCCAGAACCTTTCAAGACATCGGGGCGAGCTGCGCCCCTCAAAGACCCCAGGACGAATAGCTGCCTCCTGAGGAGTCGACAGCAAGACGGCCAACTGCCCGCTCACGGCCGAGTCCCAGGGACGACTTCCAGAGAAGCCAACTTTGGGGAGTCGTCCCGCGACTCCAACAGACCCCATGACCTCATTAAAGGGGACGAGGCAGGGGCGTGGCTACAGTGAAGCCCACCCCGCCCCTCACCAAGGGCAGGCATGGCCACAGCACGCCGTACCCCGAAAGATCTCCATGCGGCGTGGCACTGTTGCCATGCCGGCCCTGACATCAGCACCGCAGGGCCGAATCCTGCACCCACGACGGCTTGTCTCTATGGCCTGGAGGCAGCAGGCCCCACAGTCAGTGAGACCTCGGGAGACGACAGGAGAACCACCAGTCAAACCTGTCGGGAGTTGGCCCGGGGGAGTCGTCCGAGCCCTCCCCCGCGACCCGCGCGCCATTAATCAAGATGTGATGGGGAGAGGCAACAGTGATCGCCCGCCGGGCGGCGGGGCTGTTGCGATGACCTCATAATCAAGCCCGGGTCATCAGAAGCACGGCTACAGTAAGCAGCAGCCGGCAGGACCCACCAGCAGCGGACGTGGGCTGTCGGCTCCGTACCCGGCTAGTCGGCGGGGCCCGCCAGTCGGCGGACCCCATCGGTCGGCAGAGAAGACGGAGACCAGAGACATTGATGGCTGGGCCCGCGCCCAGCTGGATTAGCATTGTACCCCTGGGGGGTAGGCCTATATAAACCCCCCAGGGCACCCATGCAAAGGGTTGGAACCCATTAGCTCTAGACCAGATCATATAGAAGGGAGAGAGCTAGCCTTGCCCCGTCCTACCACCAGAAAACAGCTCAAGGAGCAACCGTGTAAACACTTTGGCCATAGTGATCATGCGGAGACCCTGCAGAGCAGCAGTAGGGGTATTATCAACCCGGAGAGCCCTGAAGCTGGGTAAGATGTGCTGGCGTGCATGTCTTCGCCTCATCCCGTTTCCAGGCACCGACGACGTTCTACTCGCCCCCACCATGATAAGCCATCTGTTGGCATATGTCGCACCAAACCCCCGACATTCATCTTCTTGTCCTTCTGTTCGCTTGAAGCCCGGCGACCGCCCTCCAGACACAGGAAGTGCTGTGTCGGTCTGTCCAGCGGCGGCTAGGTGAGGAGCGAACCAGACTGGAGGCTGGAGCGAATGAATTGGGATTTTTCCTGCTATCGATCGATATGGGAGGCGCTCGTTTGGGCTGCGAGCCTGCTATAGGGCCTGCCTTGCACTTTTGTTACTGTCACATCCAAATTGAAACATTTTTCTTCATTTTTTACATTGCCTGCTCGTGCGTTGGGACGAACAAAACTAGCATGGGCCAACCTGGACGACTCAAACTAGGTGCACACTTTCGAGCCACCTGAGGCGGCCGCCCATACCAGCCCCTATGGTGGCGTCGCCCCTTTTTGCGTGTATGATTGGATAGTGAAAAATATTCTAGTGGCGCTTTTGATTTACCCACAGAATGGTTGAATTGCTTGTTTCTATGAACTGAGTTCGCCAATAATGTGAAGGATGCCAGTCTTTTCATCCTATTGTAGATTGCTTAGATCTTGATATGCCAAAAGTAATCGCATGAAATATACAGTAAAAGCCAGTGTGATGTGTTTGTCTACAACTAGTCTGACTACACGTCCTCATATAACATATCAAGGACGCACCATCTTACCAGATTAACCATTTGACTTACCCATGCAGTGTGGGAACAAAGAAGTATTGGGACTGCGTATCCAAGCAATTGATACCATGGACTCCTTCGTACAACCTTGTAAATGAAAAAGAAGTTGCAATGTGCCTGTACAAAGAACTAGCGTAAGTTCAGTTACCTGCTTCTCAGAATTTTAGTTAGCCACTTATTGCAAAATTGTTCAATTACGTTGCTTGGCTTAATTTAGTTTGCTACTGATTACATAATGGCACAGCTTGTTAATCATATTGTAGACTGTGCCTATCTATGTGTTTGATACTTACTGTTAAGAATTACCTGTTTGCCTTAGATTAAATATCTACTTTCTTGTTTAACTGCTTTGCTGCTGCAACAGCGGGTTACAATGATGTTAATAACTACTTTTCAGCATCCAATTGAAACTCTTTAATTCCTTGTTTGTTTAACTGGTTTGCTGTTATAACTCCCAGCTGAGATGTTTTGCTAACTTCAACTTTTCTGAATCCAATCGGAACTTTAATGGCAAAACAGGTTAGCCCAAGATCAAAGAGCGAGGTCCCCATGGACGTTGCATCATCCCACAGTAGTGGCACCGACACAATCATGCATTATGAATTGCCAACTGCTGATGCTCTAGAGGCTAAACTAGTGGTAGAAAGAGATTCTGCTTCTGCACTTAGAGATGAAGTTGACATGTTGAGGAAGCAAACAACACAATCACAAGCAGTACTCAAGAACACCATTAAATATTTGGTGGATTTCAAAATGAAGCAAGGTGAGACTGACCAGATTGTTAAGGTCCTGAAGGAAAAAAGGAAATTAAGTTCCTACTTGGTAAATCATAGGTGAAATGTTCTTTCCATAGTTGAATAACGTTTGTGTTGTCTGTTCATGTAATCAATCAAACCATTTGTTTTAGAGATCATGTAATAATTGTTTTTTTGTTTGTAATTTTATTTGAGCACAAGTCTGTATTAATTGATAAGACTCGGAGACAATTCATTTGGATTGTTGTGCTAGACCTGCAAATATGCCAATCGGGCTGAATGTGCATTCAACAATAGTAGTATAGATGGACCTTAAGTGGCACACATCGGAAAGGGCCAAGATGCTGGCTAAAAAAGGATGCTGTTGTAGCCAAAAAAAGTATAGCGGCCTGGCTTATGTATGTTAGTTGATATTATTGATCCATATACTCTATAAGTGTTTATATGTCTATTAGTTCCGTACATTCTTGGTTGATTGACTCGGTATTTGAATCTTGATACATCGCTTGTGTACATATCTAAATGGGAGTACACATTATGCTGCGTGTGACATTTGAGTTGGACATGAAGTGTTCCAAATATTCGAATTCACCTTAAACTGGATTCTAATTTCTGAATTTGAGTATCGACATTTGTAAACCATATTAATATATGACAGTGGAATACATCTTTGTCGTCCTTTTGAAGATATATAAAAACACATAGAATTATTTATAAAGATTCATATAGGAATACAAAATGGATTCGAATTTAGTTGCCTGGGTAAATGTGGATGCTTATTGTCCCAAAATTCGAAAGAAACAGCAAAATGTCCACTCCCACATCGGCTGCCCGAAGCCAAGTGTTTGGGAGATGGAAATTACTGTCTACCCATTACACGGAGAATCCATCGGCCAGATTTCCACTGCTCTAAATAGGGGTAGGTTAGTAACTTCAATTAGACGTGACACGACCGCCTCTGAGCCCATTCCGACACGGTGGGCGTCAAACATGGGCGGCAAAAATCATTTGATTCAAGATCGTCCGAAAGACCTCTATTTCTCCCTCCATTCCCCATTCATACACGGTGGGCGGCAAAATACCCTCTCCTCGTCTGAAATAGATGTAGGCTAATATTTTAAATAGGGGCATATGTGTAACTTCCATCAGACGTGACACAACCGCCCTACCTGTCAACCCCGTTCATACACCGTGGGCGCCAACCGTGGGCGGCAAAACACCCTCTCCTTGCCCGAAATAGTTACCGGAAAATATTTGGGAGATGCGAGATTATCGTCCTATCCCCAACCGATGAGACGTCCAAATTTCAAACGGGGGATAAGTTCATAACTTTCCCATATTTCAGACAGGTGCGTCCCAAAAACATGGTTCCCCGTACCTCTCCCTCCATTTTCCCATTCATACACCGTCCGCGCTAGAACACCCCATTCCCACACCAGCCCCCGTTCGCCACCCCATCCATCGCCGCCGTCCTCCACCACATCCATCGCCACCGTCCTCCACCATGCCAGAGCGCCTACCAAGACCGCGTCGTCCACTGCTACAGATGGACGTTTCTCATCCACGGCGACGGACCAATAGCCTTGCATCGCGTCCTCTCGCTTCATCGATGCCGTCGTCCTATTTGTCGGGGCCGCTCACACGACCTTCTCTTGCACCACAACGGGACTTATCCCCCGATGCACCCGTCTACCGTCGCAGATCTGCTTCAACGCCACCGACAGTGATCGCACCCCCGATGCCTACACGGCGCCGCAAGAGAGGTGGTACTTCATATCTCCTCAACTTTTTCATGTCAACCAGAAAATAGATCTTAACTTGGTTACTCTACTTTCTTTTCAGCTCTTAGAATTTAGTTCTTAGTTCGAAGCAAACAATGGATGCTAAATATCATTTCTCCGGTTTGCAGCTTCAAATCTGCCATGGCACAGCCATAATACGGTTTAATTGATCATGCTTAGGGTTTAATTGATCATGTTGGTTCCGTGGTGGTTTCTTTAATAGAAATCAGAGGGGAAACCCTCTTTTGCTAAAAAATATATGCTTAGAGTTTCCCCCTTTTATGATCACTATACGATCAGAATACATGCTTCGTGTCATAATAACACTGCTCCACCCATCAAGCTAAACAAGCTTAGTTGTTCAAATACGAATCTGATATTATTAAAACAGAGTTGTTTAATTGGTCAGCTAAATGTTCCTAAATTAGTTTTGAAAATGCATGTTCGCCGCTTGGGTGTTTATCTCTGTGTGTGGTCTAGTGAGCACGGTTGGGGAGGTGAACTTTGCATATGCAGGGGTTTATAGGGAGACACTCTCCGAGTTGAAACCGGAATGCATTCCATAGATAATCTGACTACTTTTATGTTTTCATGAATCTCAGATTCTGAACAGCATCATAATGATTATGAGCTTGCGCGCATGAAAAGAATAATGCAGAACAATGCCATGGCTGTCAAACTTGGCATTAAGGGACTGAAATCAAGTCTGGATGCAATGCAATGCAAACACTCTCCACCTACACATTCATGCTCAAAATATGATCCTAACAGTGATTCTGATCTAGAGGGAGACCTAATTCAATGTAGCTCCCTAGTGGAGGAGTCAGAGGAAGATGCCCTATCTTATTCACCCATCAAGGTACTTGCTCTAACTTTCCAAGGTTACATTGCTCGCACATATCTTGCAACTGATGCGTTGCATTGCTTCTACTTTGTGGAACTGCCATTAGCTTAGTTTACACATCGTGTATGTGAATACGCCCTGCCTATCCATTTTCAGTACATATTCCATCTGTCATCATACCATATTTATCCATTCAAATGTTGTTCTTGTGTATCAGACATTCAAAAGGAAGAGGGCGATTGCTGATCATGGAGGAGCACAAGCAAAGTATTTGGAAAAGGTAGTAGCACCTGATAAATCAAATAGCCCATTAGGTGTAGTTGCAATATCTCCTGACCCACAAAATACCCCAACTCTAGCAGACTCTAGCCCTACTACACTGGTCATTTGTGATGCCCCAACTCAGCAGACCCCAACTACAGCAAACAGTATGATTATGCCAGTTGACATAGCACTAGCTGTACGACGCAAAACCCCCATTCCAGCAAAGAGTACACCAAATCCAGTTACCAAATCCCTTTTCGAACCAGAGAGAGCCCCAATTGCAGCAAATAGGACCCCTGTTCCATTTATTCCCAGTTTAGAAGACGAAGCTTATGTTGTTGTCAGGAACTTTGTGCGCATCTTTCCTTCATAGAAAGATTATACCGCAGACACAGAACAATTTCCAGTCTTCCTCCGCAATTTACGCGTAAGTAATGTACTAATGTTATTCATGGTCATTACTGCATATGTTTCTGCTGACAGAAGACACAAGATTTCATTCTTTTAAATATGCGTGGCACAAATTGGATTGTGATGACGAGCAAGGGTTGGTTGCACTTTTCAAGCACTCGTTGACGAAGTATCATTCCTACCTAAGGCAAGCGCACTTCGATGGCAAGACTCTGAATGAAATTTCTGTAAAGTCTATGGTGCTACATTTATCTGACGGTGACTGGAATAATCTTGTTACACATTGGTCTCGGCTGCAGCGTAAGGTACTGTCTATGATATCACATCACAATTTGAACTACATTTTTGCATTTGCCTTAATGTCTCACTTGTATGAAAACTGTTAGCAGAAGAACATTCGTTCTCAAGGGACCACAGAATCTCGCAACTATACTACACACTGCATTGCTCTTGTGAGTACCTCTTGCCCTGTATGACCATACTTACTTTCATAGTTGTTTGATTATGTAGCATCACTGCACATTTTAGCCTTGTAATCGTCCATTTGGTGGACATTATAAGATCCGTATGGACTCTTACATAAATTTAGAATCAACCCAATGCTTTTGAAGAGGTTTAGCTCTGCAGTCCGCTTGTAAGGACTGAACGTGGTCTATCACTCTTCTTACATTAATAGCTACTCCCTCCATCCCATAATATAAGAACGTTTTGTACAGTACACCAGTGTTCAAAAAACTCTTGTATTATGGGAAGAGGGATTGGTTCATTTTGTAGCATTCTGCATCTTATCTCCCTCGCCCACCATTTACTAAAAAAGATCAGATCTATATTTAATCTTACCAACAAGTAGAATACACAGACAATGCCAGTGCAGAAGTGTAGCCCATTGCTCTTGTCAGTACATTTTGTCCTGTAACTCTTGTACTTCCAGGGATTGGTAGTTGATTATGTAGCATCAATCTGCATCTTATCTTCATTATCCTCTATCCCTTCCAGTATTATCATATCTATAATTACTGTCTACAAAATGTAGAGTACAGGCAATGCTTATGAAGAAGATTTTGTGCTGAAATTCTTGAGTTATCCTTCCCTTACCATGGAGAAGGGCATTATAAAGCCGGTGTTAACTGTTAATGTAAGTCAGTCCTTCTAAAGCCTTTATCCTCAACTACTATTTAATTTGCTCATACTCCCTATCATTTAGTGCTGTTTAGTTTGTTGTTTCTATCAAAATGCATGTTCGTAAGAACCATAAGTTCTAAGTTTTACTTGTAAAACCAAATTCCTTATTCATACCATGCAATTACTTAATACTCCCTATATGTATGCTTGTTTTTATGGATCTATAATCCAGTGTGTGGTGAAGCAGCCCACGTTTGCACCTTGTCATCTCCTGTTTTATCTTACTGATGTGGCTGATGATATGAACAACATGCCATGCACATTATCCAAAATAGATACAATGATTTTCTTTGCCCTTCATCTATGCTTGTTATGTTGACATAGTAATCTAGTAGTGTGGTGAAGCTCCCCGCATTATGAACAATGCCAAATTATGCTATTGATATTTTGAACATACTCTTTATTTTCTAATTTGAAATTGGATAGAATTGACAGAACAGTTATCATATTTGTTTATACACGTGCAAAACCTGTCATCTCTCTGCTTTGTTTCAGGGTGATATGCCTGATGGCATGCACAAGTCTGCTGAAGGCTGTGAGACAAACCCAACATATATTGCAGCAAAGAAGGCCAAACATCTTGAAGATAGAGAGACAACCCCAAAGTCTTGTATTGATGCAGTGTACAAGTTACTTGAGACTAACGGTTAGACAAGCTCACAGAATTCGTTGTCTGAATAAGTTCGACTTCTTCAGTCCCAAGTTCTAGCAGAAAGGCATTCTGCAACTCAACTTCGACTTGAAGTCCTATCTCTAAGAAAGATTGCAGAGAACATGTGGCGCCCCCGATTCAATCGTACACTAATCATACACGCAAACGTGTACGATCAAGATCAGGGACTCACGGGAAGATATCACAACACAACTCTACAAATAAAATAAGTCATACAAGCATCATATTACAAGCCAGGGGCCTCGAGGGCTCGAATACAAGAGCTCGATCATAGACGAGTCAGCGGAAGCAACAATATCTGAGTACAGACATAAGTTAAACAAGTTTGCCTTAAGAAGGCTAACACAAACTGGGATACAGATCGAAAGAGGCGCATGCCTCCTGCCTGGGATCCTCCTAAACTACTCCTGGTCGCCGTCAGCGGGCTGCACGTAGTAGTAGGCACCTCCCGAGTAGTAGTAGTCGTCATCAACGGTGGCGTTTGGCTCCTGGACTCCAGCATCTGGTTGCGACAACCAGAAAAGAAAGGAAAGGGGGAAAAGGGGGAGAAAGCAACCGTGAGTACTCATCCAAAGTACTCGCAAGCAAGGAGCTACACTACATATGCATGGGTATCAAATGGAATAAGGG
The DNA here is from genome assembly GCF_003073215.2 of Triticum urartu. Lineage (NCBI taxonomy): Eukaryota > Viridiplantae > Streptophyta > Magnoliopsida > Poales > Poaceae > Triticum > Triticum urartu. Next base: position 126,552,648 of record NC_053024.1, on the reverse strand, counting down.
TATCATATGTGGACTGAACTGCAGAATGCCAGAATAAGAGGGGGATAACTAATCCTGTCGAAGACTACAGTTCTGGCCACCTCCATCTTGCAGCATGTAGGAGAGAGTAGATGGTAAGTTCACCAAGTAGCATCAAGTAGCATCGTATAGCATAATCCTAACCGATGATCCTCCCCTCGTCGCCCTGTGAGAGAGCGATCATCGGTTGTATCTGGCACTTGGAAGGGTGTGTTTTATTAAGTATCCGGTTCTGGTTGTCATAAGGTCAAGGTACAACTCCAAGTCGTCCTTTTACCGAAGATCACGGCTATTCGAATAGATTAACTTCCCTGCAGGGGTGCACCACATATCCCAACACGCTCGATCCCATTTGGCCGGACACACTTTCCTGGGTCATGCCCGGCCTCGGAAGATCAACACATCGCAGCCCTACCTAGGCACAACAGAGAGGTCAGCACAACGGTCTAAATCCTATGGCGCAGGGGTCTGGGACCATCGCCCATTGCACACATGCACGTTGCGTACGCGGCCGGAAGCAGAACTAGCCCCCTTAATACAAGAGCAGGCTTACAGTCCAATCCGGCGCGCGCCACTCAGTCGCTGACGTCACGAAGGTTTCGGCTGATACCACGACGTCGAGTGCCCATAACTGTCCCCGCGTAGATGGTTAGTGCGTATAGGTCAATAGCCAGACTCAGATCAAATACCAAGATCTCGTTAAACGTGTTAAGTATCCGCGAACACCAACCAGGGCCAGGCCCACCTCTCTCCTAGGTGGTCTCAACCTGCCCTGTCGCTCCGCCACAAAGTAACAGTCGGGTGCCGTCGGGAACCCAGGCCCACCTCTACCGGGATGGAGCCACCTGCCCCTTCAGCCCCCAACTCCGAACAGTACCATAGGTAATGTAACTGTGTAAAGTATATAGTATATGCCCGTGATCACCTCCCGAAGTGATCACGGCCCAGTAGTATAGCATGGCAGACGGACAAGAGTGTAAGGCCACTGATGATAAACTAGCATCCTATACTAAGCATGTAGGATTGCAGGTAAGGTATCAACAGTTGTAGCAACAATCACAGGCTATGCATCAGAATAGGATTAACGGAAAGCAGTAACATGCTACACTACACTAATGCAAGTAGTAGAGAGAAGATTATGTGATATCTGGTGATCAAGGGGGGCTTGCTTGGTTGCTTTGGCAAGAGAGAGGAGTCGTCAACACCGTAGTCGACAACAGGGGTACCGGCAGCAGTCTCGGGGTCTACCGGAAAGAAGTAACGAAGGGGAACACAATAAATAACAGTGCAATCAAAGCATCACAAGGCATAACAGGACAATACGTGGTGCTAGGGGTGCATGGCAGACAAACAAGAGTGTAGGGCCACTGATGGAACACTAGCATCCTATACTAAGCAGTAGGATAGCAGGTAATGGTAACAACAGTAGTAGCAAGGACAGGCTATGCATCAGGATAGGAATAACGGAAAGCAGTAACATGCTACACTACTCTAATGCAAGCACTATAGAGAAGAGTAGGCGATATCTGGTGATCAAAAGGGGGGGCTTGCCTGGTTGCTCTGGCAAGAAGGAGGGGTCATCGATGTAGTCGATCACAGGGGTACCGACATCGGTCTCAGGGACTACCGGAAACAAGTAACGGAGGGGGAACACAATAAATAACAGAGCAATCAAATGTAACAAAAAGCAAGAAGCGGCAATACGTTGTGCTAGAGGTGACCTAACGTAGGGATAGGTGATACCGGCGAAGGGGGGAAACATCCGGGAAAGTATTCCCGGTGTTTCGCGTTTTTGGACAGATTAACCGGAGGGGGAAAGTTGCGTGTTTGCTATGCTAGGGATGTGTGGTGGACGAACGGGCTGCGTATCCGGATTCGTCTTGTCGTTCTGAGCAACTTTCATGTACAAAGTATTTTCATCCGAGTTACGGATTATTTTATATTAATTTTCAAAGTTTTAAATGATTTTCTAATTTCTGAGTTTAATTTAATTCGAAACTAAATTAGTATTTAAATGCTATGGGTACACAGAAAGTGTACCCAGAAGTGTGCAGCTGAGGCTGACAGGTGGGGACAGTTGACTAAGTCAACTACCCAGTCACTAGGTCCAGTCAGCAGTTGATTAGTCAGCTTGACTAGTCAAAGGGGTCTAGTGGGACCCCCCTGTCAATGTCTAGGCTAGTCCAGTCAGCAGTTTGACTTGGTCAATCTGGACAAGGGGTCCACCTGTCATTGGCTGATATTTTAACAGATCGTTTTTAATGGGATAATTATTTGACGGGGCCCCTGTCAGTGAGTCACCATTTTTTTACAGATTTTATTTATCCAAAAAAACATTAATTAGCGAGGTGGGGGCCGGTGTCAGGGAGTCGGGAGGTGGTTAGCTCATCGCTAATGAGACCACGTAAGTGGCTAACGGCGGTGATGGAAGAATGCGCCGGCGGCGGCCATTCAGAGGACTCCGGCCACTATTTGGCCCGGGGACGGTTCCCACGGCACGTGCTCGACGTCGCACGTCGACTGTTAACCACGGCTCGTGCGGGGGCTACCGGAATCAAATGGGGCGATGGCGTGCAGTGGCGGTGACATTGGAGAGCGCGGAGGGAGGCGGTTGCAGGGGCGGCCTGAGCGGCAGAGCTCCGGCGGGCGCGCGGTCACGGGACAGAGGCTGGGCACGGGCGCAGTGAGGGCACCGTGGCGGTGCGGCAGTAGCAGCCGTGGCTACGTGGCGCGCACGGGCGCGTGGGGGGGAGGTGAGCGGGCCACACGGCAGCGCGGGCGACAGCAAGGGAGCACGGCGGGAGCTAGCGGGTGCAGGCCACAGGCGGGGCACGGTGAGCAAGGGGACTGGAGGAGAGGAATCTCACGAGGGGATGTAGGGTCCGAGCAGTGGGGGTCGAGGAAGAAGACGGGGACGACGTAGACTGGCGGGGAGGCGACGCCGGCGAGGTAGCAGGCGATCCGGTGGTTGCGGCATCGAGCGGCGACGGGGTGGGGCCCCCGAGCACTGGGCACAAGTCAGGAGGAGGTGAGGACGGGGCAGCGACCGGGGCGCCGGCGAAGAGGGCGGCAAGGGGATGAGCGGCGATGGCGGGGAAGCACCAAGCGGCGTTGGGGTCGAGCCCTCGATCTCGATCCAGATCGAGGGGGGGGGGGGGGATGTGGGGGGGAGTGGGGTAGTGCGGTCGGGTTGGGGGGGTTAAGTGGTGCTGGGGCCAGTGAGCTGGCTGGCTGGGCCGTTGGCCCAGTTGGCCAGGGGGCCTTTTTTTGTATTTTAGTTTCCTATCCTTTTATGTATTTTATTTCTTTTTTGTTTTATTTTGTTCCCCATTGTATTTTAGTTTTGTAAAGTACAAAGATCATCCCTAAATTGGTAATAGAAATTATACCACTGCCACAATTAATTTGGCACCTAAATATATTAGTTTGTAATCGTTTATCATTTTAAAAGCATTTAAATAATTGTGTTTGCTTCTGTTTTAGTTTATTTAGTGCATTTAAATATTTTATTAAATGATGATTTCTTCACCAACATTTATTATGGATTATTTGACACATTAGGAACAATTTAGTTTTGACTTTTGAAAACTTTAATTATTTTGACTTTAATTCAAATTTGAATTTGGTTTGGTTCCGAGCTAACACGAGATTATCAACAATAATCGAGGTGACATGGCACCATTACCAGAGGGTTACTGTAGCTTGATTACCTGGGCGTCACAGAACACCAATGAGAACCTCATCGCTAAACAGCTACACCTGGAAGCTATGACCGACATGCTAGGCCGGTCTCACGGCCTTGCTCAGCAGCTTGCGCATCAGTTCCCCCGCAAGGCTAACCTTTCTTGAACTGTCTTGGAAGTGGTCTCGGTTCAGTATTATTTTGTTACGCTGCAATGGTGCCCAGTTTTTGTAATCTGCTTCTTCGTTGCGCTTTATGATCACTGGTGGCGAACTTTGATGCCCAGTGGATGTAATATACCTTAAATCCTTTATTGTGTAGTGTAGGTTTATTCTTAATTACTATGCCGTAATTTCTTTATTGTATAGAGTAGGTTTGTTCTAAATTCCTACTAGTTACGCAGCAGCCCGAAATGAACCCCGGCCCATGATTGTGCGAATCAAATCTCGGGCTTTTAACAGGACAAAATTGTCTGGGTGCTTTTTTGGCCCAATCAAATATCGGCTGTGAGCAGGCAGGATGCAAACCGGGCCGTAGTTATGCCCAACTATATGACAAGCTTTTAACAGGCCGAATTAAATATAGGGTCGAAATGTTAAATGGGCCCTTAACAGGCAAAAACTAATATCATGCCGAACTACTAAGTGGGCCTTTAGCAAGTGGGCCCAAAAGCATAGTGTCAAGTTGACGGGCCGAATCTGATATGGGCCATAATTGAGCCCAGAGCCTCTTAAAGGGCCGGACCTGATCTGGGCCGTAATTTGGCCTAGAACGTGGTAGGCTTTTAACGGGTCGGATCTCATATGGGCCACTATTAGGCCCGGAGCGTGGCAGGCCATTAATGGACTGGATCAAATACGGGCCGGCATTTGGCCCAAAACATGGCAGCCAGTTAATGGGCCGGCCTACTAGGGTCCTCAAAATCTTGTGGGCCTACTGCTGGGCCGGCCCATTAATGTCGGCGAAATCTCGTGGGCCTTTAGCTGGGCCGGTCCATTATGACCCGCAAGAATCTTGTGGGCCTTTACCTGGGCCGGCCCATTATGGCACCAAAAAATCTCGTGGACCTTTACTTGCGCCGGCCCATTATTGCCCACAAAATCTTGTGGGCCTTTAGCTGGGCCAGCCCATTATGGTCCGCAAAATTTCATGGGCCTTTAGGTGGGCCGGCCCATTATGGTCCACAAAATTTTGTGGGCCTCTAGTTGGGTCGGCCCTTTTAAACTTGCTAGGCCATGGCACATGTCGACGTATCATAGGCGCCTTCTGTCCAGTGAGTGGATGACATCTGTCCCGACGATGAGCCGACACATGTTTCCTCTAGCCAATGATGATTTTACACGTGGAAAATTCCCATTGGTCGGGGTTGTTAATGGGTTATTGGATCCAAAACCCGACCCGATAGCTTAACGGTGTTCCGTTACGGTGGATGCCATGTGTCGGTCACCCTTGACGAAAGCACTTCTGTGACGCGCGATTTATCGTCATGGAAGTGGACACTTCCATGATGATAATTTTGGTAATGTCATGGAACACTTCTACGACAGCACAGGTATGACTATCTTGATTCTGTCATAAATTTGTCATGGATGTACATGCATGAAAAAAAGCGACCTACTGTGACAAACACATATCATCACGGAAGTGTATTTTTTTGTAGTGATGGCAGGAACAGATTCATGATAGCAACTTTGCAATATCAATTCACTCACCACAAGACATTTCATGGCATGGCAAGGTGACCAACATGCAGTAGACATGTTCAAGAAGCTAAGCATGGCAAGAGCAAACTCATAGGGTACATGCATCACTATCAACATCCATGACAAAGTTGAATAACATGTTAACAATCTTCCAGGAACAAATAATTAGCAAAATTAAAGCATGGTAATGACATGATACACTACTGCATAATTACAACTAGAGGGATGAATGGATAGATCAATGCCACATCTTCAAAACATGCTTATTGAACTACCTCAAAATGTGCATGGATCTCATGGTAGCAACAAGTTTACTTGGCATCAAATGTAACAGGAAAATGACTTCGCAAAATCACTAAGTGTCTGAAAACAGCAACATTATGAAGCCTACTTTGCATGCTTGTGCTAGTAACCACATAGATCACAAAAATACAATACTTACACCCTTATAAATATGGCATGATGGAGCTCATAAAACATGTAGACATCATGCTCATAGGATGCACGCACAAAATGCAACAAAAATGAAATCATCAAGTTCTGTTAGCTTCCAGCAGACAACATCATATAGCACTTTTGCAATTATCATAATGGCATCACAATGGACAGTAACATGCATGCAAATGACACTAACATGAAGAGCATCACGAGACTAACATTTTGATAAAAAATATGAAAGAATCGGAGCACCGAGCACGTAGATATGGCATGATGAACAAGGCATAAAAATAATTGGATTTCAGGACTTAGTAGAAAATTGGACCTCTCAGTGCAGATCTAGGGTTCGCACGTAAAATGAGGACGGCCGGAGCTTGACGCGGGAGTTGGAGAGGGAGGAGGATGGAGAGGTCGAGGGTCGGCGGATCTGGGCCGGCGTCGACCGGGTTTGGCCGGCTCTAGCGTCGGCGACAAGGAGGGAGGCGCGGCGAAGGCGGCGTCACACGTGGCAGGGTGCGGGTGGTCGGCGGGCGGCGACGGGCGCGGCACCGCCATGGTCGGCAGGCGGCGGCCGGCAGCCGGCGAGGGTCACGGCGGAGGAGCGGCGGCGGCATGGGCGAGCGTGCATGTCGGGAAGGGCCGGCCTCGGGCCCGACGGGCTGTGGCTGCGGTCGGTCGGCTGGGGACACATTGCGACGTGTCATTGGTGCGGGGCGGCGACATGGGACGTCCGGCGGCGTGCAGACATGTCCGCCGGGCGAGAGGGAGGTTTTACGGTTTCGGTACGCAAATTTCCGGGGGAGGTGCATATTTATAGGTAGGTGGAGCTATGAGTGTCCAAATGAGGTGCAGTTTTCGCCCACATGATCATGATCGAATGACGTAGAGCATGGAGGGGGTTTAGATGGGTTAGTGGGCTGTTTTGGAGGGGTGTTGGGCTGCAACAAGAGAGAGGCTTTCACAGCTACCAAGTTAACCGTTGGGGCATCAAACGACCTCCAAATGGAACAAAATTTGACAGGCGGCCTACCGGTGATGTGCCAAGGTCACTCAACAAATCTCGGCCCATTTCGAGAACATTTTAATCCCGCTCACGAAACAAGATTAGAGGGGTGCAACGGGTGCATGAGAGAGTGTTGGATTGCTAAACAGACAACAAGGAAAATGACCGGATGCATGAGACGACACGAATGCAAATGAGATGCACATGATGACATGAGATGAAATGCATGACATGAACAAAATGTAAAACGAAAGACAAAAGCCCAACCATGAAGGGAATATCATATCACATAGCTGGAAATGGGAAGAGTTGGAGTTACAAATATGGAAAGTTACATCCGAGGTGTTACGACACTCCACCACTATAACAGGATTTCGTCCCGAGATCTAGGACTGAAAGAACTCCGGATATTCGGAAAGGAGGTGATCCTCGCGTTCCTAGGTGGCTTCTCGGTCGGAATGGTGTGACCACTTCACTTTCAGGAATTTGATTGACTTGTTGCGAGTCTTGCGCTCGGTTTCTTCAAGAATGGCAACGGGATGCTCATGATAAGACAAATCTTCTTGGAGATCAATCTCTTCGAAGTTGATAGTGCGCTCAAGAGTCTTGAAGCACTTGTGAAGCTATGACACGTGAAATACATCATGCAAATTTGCGAAGTTGGACGGAAGCTCGAGTTGATAGGCGAGGTCGCCTCTTTTGCCAATGATCTTGAAAGGACCCACCGCTGGTGCGCGTCAGCCCTAAACAAATGGTTTTTAACCCCTTTCCGCGACAGCATTCAGAACCGTCGCCAAATGAGTGTGGGAGATAGGGGGGTCCTTCCCACACGACCAGAAACCGTTGGGGATATGCCCTCCTAGCAAACATGCTCGGCAAAATGAGGTCGTGTGTGATCGGCGAGCACTCAAATATAGAAATACGTACAGTAGTGCTAAAAAATACAATTATACAGGCGATATCATTTCGGGTCGTAAGTACATCCCACACAGTCAGTCACCACCGAATGTTTCCGTTCGTATATACATCCCACATAGTCACTACAAGGAAAACGTTTGCGCAAGGTGGCGTAACGCAAATAGTTTTGAAGAGAATGTCTTGTGTGATTGTTCATTTATCCAACACGGTTTATTCCTAGAAACTTTTTGCGTTGCCTGAGATCATCGCCCATGGTGGTTTCTCATTAACCGTTTACAATAGGAAAACCCAATTAGCAAGCTAATTGGCCAATTAGCAGGCTAACTGCCCTATTATTAATAATCCATTTACTAATCTTGTAAACCTCAGTGCTTCCCATTGTTTCCCTGCAACACATATAAGGTAGTTAGTCATCAGGTTAAGTATCGGTTCGCATGCTATCAGTAAAATATGTTGATGATAAATAAGCACATTGCAGATTCATCAGATTAATTCAAGCCACATGGAAAACCCATTTATCCAAACCAAGCATGATTAAGAACTAGGAAATATAGCACTTGTATATGTTTCTCATGTATTAAGTGCTGCCAAATTGGATTTATTCCTCACATGGTATACAATAACATAATGTAGCCACAGCAATTGAACATCACATTGTCGAATTGAACCAAGCAGTTAACTAAACACCACAACAAATGAACCAAACGTTAACTGAGCACCACATTGCACAATATAACATACTCCTAATAGAAGATCAGATAGTTAAACAAACCAACCATGCTTAACAACTTGGAAATATAGCAATTGTATTTGTTTCTCATGTATTTAGTACAGCCAAATTCGATTTATTCCTCACATGGTATACAATAAGGGAATGCAGCCACACCAATTGAACGTGGCATTACAGAATTGAACCAAGTAGTTAACTAAACACCACAACAAATGAACCAAACGTTAACTGAGCACCACATTGCACAATATAACATACTCCTAATAGAAGCTCAGGTAGTTAACCAAACCAAGCATGCTTAACAACTTGGAAATATAGCAATTGTATTTATTTCTCATGTATTTAGTACAACCAAATTTGATTTATTCCTCACATGGTATACAATAACAGAATGCAACCACAACAATTGAACATCGCATTGCAGAATTGAACCAAGCTGTTAACTAAACACGACAACAAGTGAACCAAGCCACAGCAAATGAACCAAGCAGTTAAGTAAACACCAATCGAACAATATAACATACACCTAATAGAAGATCAGACAGTTAACCAAACCAAGCATGCTTAACAACTTGGAAATATTGCACCCTGAAGAATTGAACATCACATTTGAAGAATTGAACCAAGCAGTCAATTGAACACCACATTGCATGACATATAGAACATATACACTATAGCAGAAGATTGCATGGTGAAAGTAGATAGCACAATTCACTAGAATTTGTTAAGGAAAGGCAGTAGCTAGCAAACTGAACATGGGTCCTTATAGTGAGCTAATTAGACAAGCTACTCCTCATTATCGAAGATATCGATGACGATTGGCTCCTTGGACATGGAAGAGCATGAGGCCTCCGCATCATGGATGCCCTCATTGTAGTGGTGAGTGGCCTGAGCCGCTACGGGCACCAACCTTCTGGCTCTCGAGATGAGGTAAGCACGTGCACGCTGAGAAAACGCCTCGTAGTCTTCGTCGAAGGCACTGACGGTGGCCTCGAGAAAACGCCACGAACTGTCGTTTAAAGCAGCCAACCGTGTCGCGACGTCGGCGCACCAGGCGTCAATGTCGACGGCAAGGTGCTCCTCCAAGATCTGGGGGTCGGCACGAATGGAAGCCATCGAGACCTCATCCGTGCGTGCGGCTGCAATTTGCTTCTCCGCTGCCAAATGCTCCTTGAGGTCCTAGCTATACTACATGCACCATGGCATAGGCCGGCACTTATTTGGTGGAGGGGTCGGTGATTTGGGTGGAAGGTGTCGCGCTCGCGCCGGCGGTCGGGGCATGTGGGATCTGGAAGGAGGAGGAGAATGGGTGTCGGGTGTGGGTTACCTGCCTGGATAGGCGAGGCCGAGCAGCGTGAAGGAGGGTCACCGACGAGGAGGCGGCGGCGCTGCAAGCAAGGAGTGAAGGTTTCAACTTGGAAAGGAAGGCCGAAAGAGGGGAAATGTGGATTTGGCAAGGGGGAGGGGCGGGGAGGTAGATATTTTCGCGGAACCCAAAAATTCGGAATTGCTTGACACAAAAAACTGGCACGCAAAGTGTCATAAGACACGGTCCCTTATTCAGACACGGTCTGAAGATATTTTGTGTTGCATCTTACAAGGTTGGTTATAATAAACTGTGTGGGACCTACTTGATTTTTGGTCTTGATTTGAAGTACATAATGGGGTCACTCCGGCCATGGACGGTGTTTGAATTGCTAGACCTTTTATCTGCAGTGATCATAAAAGAATTGGAATTATTCACGGTTCGTTTGGACATTTTTATGCATTAATTGAGTTTTAATGCATTTATGTGCATAATTCAAATATGAACTACATGCACATGCTCCAGTGCATATAAATTGATTGAAAAATCAAATCTTTGTCCTTGGGTGCATGCTTAGGTCCCATGCAAGAAATGGGAATGAATTTCAAACACCATGGCACAGTTGATGGCTGGCAAAACATTGAGATGCCTGGTTTTTAAATTCTAGTAAATCCAAAACTCGTCTGAAATTTATGAAACTTGGCATGCTATCATGGAGCGTCATCAACATGCCGTGGTACAAATTTTGTCCCATTTGGGGCAGGTTTGGGTATATGCTTCTCACAACAAGCATGATGGTTTTCGGTAGGGAACGTCCCACCGTTGGGGATGAAACGATATCCATTGCCTCTTATTGCTTTCAAGTTTTTTTCACATGTCAACATAGAACAAAAGGAGTGTTGTGTGAATTTTTGTGATTTTTCGGGGTTCGTTTGGACATTTTTATGCATTAACTGAGTTTTCAATGCATTTATGTGCATAATTCAAATTTGAACTACATGCGCATGTTCCAGTGCATATAAATTGGTTGAAAGATCAAATATTTGTCCTTGGGAGCATGCTTAGGTCCCGTGCAAGAAATGGGAATGAATTTCAAACACCATGGCACCGTTGATTGCCAACAAAACATTGAGATGCATGGTTTTTAAATTCTAGTAAATCCAAAACTTGTCTGAAATTCATGAAACTTGGCATGCTATCATGGAGCGGCATTAACATGCCATGGTACAAATTTTGTCCCATTTGGGGCAGGTTTGGGTATATGCTTCTCACAAGAAGCATGATGGTTTTCGGTAGGGAACGTCCCACCTTTGGGGACGAAACAATATCCATAGCCTCTTATTGCTTTCAAGTTTTTTTCACATGTCAACATAGAACAACAGGAGTGTTGTGTGAAATTTTGTGATTTTTCGGGGTTCATTTGAACATTTTGTGCATTGCCAAAGTTTTTAATGCATTTATGTGCATAATTCAAATTTGAAATACATCGCATGCTCCAGTGCATATAAATTGGTTGAAAAATCAAATATTTGTCCTTGGGTGCATGCTTAGGTCCCATGCAAGAAATGGGAATGAATTTCAAACACCATGGCACCATTGATTGCCGGCAAAACATTCAGATGCCTCGTTTTTAAATTCTAGTAAATACAAAACTCGTCTGAAATTCATGAAACTTGGCATGCTATCATGGAGCGGCATTAACATGCTATGGTACAACTTTGTCCCATTTGGTGCAGGTTTGGGTATATGCTTCTCACAACAAGCATGATGGTTTTCGGTAGGGAACGTCCCACCTTTGGGGACAAAATGATATCAATTGCCTCTTATTGCTTTCAAGTTTTTTTCACGTGTCAACATAGAACAACAAGAGTGTTGTGTGTATTTTTGTGATTTTTCGGGGTTCGTTTGGACATTTTTATGCATTAACTGAGTCTTCAATGCATTTATGTGCATAATTCAAATTTGAACTACATGCGCATGCTCCGGTGCATATAAATTGGTTGAAAAATCAAATGGGTGTCCTTGTGTGCATGCTTAGGTCCCATCCAAGAAATGGGAATGAATTGCAAAGACCAGGGCACCGTTGATTGCCGGCAAAACAATGAGATGCCTGGTTTTTAAATTCTAGTAAATCCAAAACTCGTCTGAAATTCATGAAACTTGGCATGCTATCATGGAAGGGCATCAACATGCCGTGGTACAAATTTTGTCCCATTTGGGGCAGTTTTGGGCATATGCTTCTCACAAACCGTATGTTGTAGGGTAGAACCCTAATCGCCCGATCTTTCACGAAAGGAGCGGATTCCGCGAAGAGCACGAAGAACACGAGGGAAAACATGAGGGGAAACACAAGGGGAAACACAAGAGAATCACTAAACCAACAAGAAATAGTCACACATATGCTAGATCCTCGAGTACATAGGAGATCACACGATCCACAATCAACAACGGACGATACAAAAGGTAGCCGGTCTTCTCTGTGAGGAGGTCTTGAGGTTCTTCTCCGCAAGGAGGTCCTGAATCCAAAGGGATCTTCTCCGTAGAGGCCACAGTATCTCTCGTGGAGTAGATCCGATGTGGATGAGCAATGCTCTATCCCTAAATATGAGCTAAACCAATGCTAACCCTCAAATGGTGGAGGTGGAGGAGTATATATAGTCTTTGGCCACGAAGGGGTAAGAGAGGATACATGGGCCTCGGCCCGTTACTCTGCGTGCAGACAGGCGTCGGTCGTACGACAGGTACCGGACGTCTGGTGGCTCACGAGGGTCCGGTAGTCCGGTACTTGTCGGACGTCCAGTGTTTTGGATCTGGATAGCCATTGTCGGATTTACGGATGTTGTCGGTCGTCCGGTGGCTGATGGTCGTCAGACGTCCAGCCTTGGTCGGACGTCCGGCCGCTGTAGCTTTCATCGGCTGTTCCATCTGGCTGGTGGGGACTCCAGGCGTCGGACGTCCGATGACTGTCGGACGTCCAGGAGCTGATGCTTCCTGGCAGCTCTTCCTCTTGTTCCGTGCACTTGGTGGCCTCGTCGTCTTGTCCATGGTCTTCCTCTTTGTTCCTGGTCATGCATAGCACATATATTTGAGGTAGTAGCCATGTCTCACATGTAGAAAGTGAAGGTTCGTATATTCAAGGTCTCATCATATGTCCTATTGGGGCTTGGAGAGTAGTCGGAGTGTACATGGGGATGAAAGTGGGATGCTCCGCATAATCTCCCCCCCCCCTTGGGAAAGGGCCGACCTCGAATCGTGATCCTCATCACCATGGAAACGATTGTCGTGTACGGACTTGTGGTTGGACATAGTTGAAGACATGGTGCAATCCAAGTACTCCAAGGTGTCGCCGGAGTGGTATACATGCAAGAAAAACAAACACAAACGACAGTCGGAAATACAATGGTTAGCGCACACAAAGTGTCCATCATGTAAGAATGAGTCCGTGAGGCAAGATTGTTCGTGACAAAGCACATGAAGCTTAGCAAGATGATCTAGAATGATATGCAAAGCATTCATGGGAGAAAATGCATTCATTGTGCACACAAATGTATTGTGAATATGATCAATGCAACCACGATGCAAAATGATGTCATAGAGAGACGGTTTATCAGTAGCATGAATATGGCAATGGATGCTCAAGATGAGTATGTGATCATGCAATTGATGATGGGCAATATGATCATGATTTATATATATGCCATCAAGGTATATCACAGCAAATTTGCTAAGGAAATGCACAAGCTCATATATGATGGATGACATAGACAGAAAAGATGCAACAAGGCAATCATAATATGATTCAATCCATGCATAAGATGCAAATTTTTCATGAGTGTGAGATGTCCAATGAAAATGACATGTGTGAGAAGAATCAAAAATTATGGAGGTGTTGGTGTACCAATGCTCGATGTCGTGGCATGAGTGGCGGTTCGAAGGTGCATCCAATAAGTCCGAGCGCTCATCAATGCGAAGGTCCATAGAGCCAATCTTCAATGTCGGTCCTCCATCCAATAGGTGCAACATGTAGGCAATAAGAAGGAAACAACAATGAAAGAATGACCCATCCAATATGCGTATTTGAGGATGGCTCAAAGGGAAGGATTTTACCTTTAGGAGATTGTCGCAAAAGTTGGTGTTGCACATCGTGTATGCCTTCGCATGACCAAGTTATCGCATAAAGGCACCGCCTTGTGAATCCTTCAAAATGAAAGAACATGACAAAAACTTGGAAAAACAAATGAGGTTAGCGAAAGTGCAAAACCGATCATTCGTGTGGTAAGTTACCCAACAAGTGTATGCGTCATGCTCATCATAAGAAAGGACAAGGGAACGTTTCATAGTATGGAGGCATATGATGTGAGAACAACCGAATGCACTAGGCTCAATCAAACAAGCATGCATCACAAGTAATATGTCCAAGTCTCCGAGATCAATAAGCATAGATGCAACAATTGGAGGCAAGCGACAATGAACAAGATGTATCATGTGAGAGACATGAACATATATGTCATCAACCCAAGAAAGCAACTAAGAGTGTAACATGGGTGATGCGACAAAGCAAGCAATCATATGAATCAAGGCAAGCAAGCTAGTTGCTAAGATGCAACATACTAGAAGGAATCATGTCAAGTATGTCATGTGTGCAAATAGTGTTTATGAATAATGCACAAGACATATCACAAGCATGAAAGGAGGATATGAGCAAAATAGCATCAATAGCATGAGGCACATGATAAACATGGCAATAGCAACAAGGATCTCCACCAAGCATGCAAATACACATAGGAGTAGCATAATGGTGAATCATGGGTAGATGTAGGCAAGGGTCACAATTGCATGGCAAAGGCATAGAAGTAAGCATAACATGTAAAGTGAACACGGGAAAATGAGCATGAAGCGACAAGCGGTATATAGACCATAGTCGTGTGAGGGCCAAGTGAGAGAGATGCGCGTAGTCGCTGCGCGAAAGGAACAGTGGTAAGGATAGTCCACGGGATCCCAAGTCATCTTTGCTCTCAAGAGCTCGTTTCGTCAACTCTTGGGATTGAGAGGTTGACGAGTATACGGGAGTACCTACACAAAACAAAGACAAAGGGAAAATTGTGTGTGCATGGTAGATGTACACATCATTAATCATGATGCGCACATGCTTGTGTTGGTTAGCACAAAATATCCAATGCTCGAATAAATGAGATGCGTGATATAGAAACATGTCATCCATCATGATAGGTTTATTGTTATGTATAGCATAATGGAGACTCAAAGTGTGTAATGCATCACAAGAAATATGAAGAGCATTGTTATTCATGGAATGCATACGGTGCAAAAAATTATGACAACATCCAATACAAAGCATATTTGGTACAATGTGATCATGGCATGCATAGTAGATGAATTGCGCAAATCATGTAAAGGAAGCATGGCAATATCATCACGTGAAAAACAAAAGTCAATGACATCATCTCGTCATCTATGCCATAAGTGCAAATGAGAATTATTGTAATGGGGCATGCATAACTACTATGTTGAGATTGAAATGATGCAATATGGGATATCTCACTCATATATAGCATATGACAAGGTTAATGGATTGTAAAACATGATGTGACCAAAAGATTTTTCACATGATATCCTATGGAGCATAGCATCACAACTAGGAAAATCAAAATGCTCATCATCACATGCATCATAAATAGGTAAGTCATGACATGAAGAAGTGGCACTAGCATGAAGCATGGGAATAGGTGTGTCAACATCATGCAATCAATCATTCATAAAATAGTCCACTATTGGGACATGCGAAGCACAATCACCTATGTTACCTTTGCAGCATCGCTCATGTGTTGTAGGTGAGGTGTCGAAGACCAAGTCGTGGTCATCTTCATCTTGATGGAACCATGTGGGGGGGTGCATATTCTTCCACCATGGCCATTGTTGTCTCCATTGGAGGTATGGACTCGTCGAGGATAGGCATGTCATAAAGTTGGAGACCTAGCACCAAAGAAGAAAACAGACTAGGAGTATAGGTTAAGTCATTAGAAATCAAAGTGGCCTCACTTGTCGTCTCAACTACCTCACTCACTACATGTGGTGGCTCACTCACTCCCTCTTGGATGCTCTCAAGTGTGGGGCTAGTGGTGGTCACACTCATCCTCTCATAGGAAATTCAATCAATGTCACTCATATCACTCGTGGGGTGGTGGCTCTTCTCACATGGCAATTGGGGCATCTTGTCACATGCCGGTGTCGGAGATATGTTGGTACAAATGTCTCCATGCTCAATCATGTCTTAGTCGTAGTTGTAGCCGTGGATGAAGGCCGAAGATGGCACATCATCACTCTCCTCTAAGACCAAAGATAAGGTCTCATGTGCGGTCGCGTAGCTTGACTCGAAGAATGAGTCCAATATGGGCGCCGTCTTCAAGTTGTTGAAGAGGTTCATGCTCGTCGTCGTTGTCAAAGGGGATGGCCCTTGCTCGACCTTCTTGCTTGGGGGGCTTCCGAAGATGGAAGTGTCGCCCTCGCTCATAGGTGGCCACCTTGTACTTGATGATGTCGATGTAGGCGAACTGACGGGAAGTAGGTGAAGATGCCGTACATCCAAAGGCAAAGATGCCTTGATAGCACTTGGCTAAGATGCCGAAGTGGTTGGTGTAGCCGTAGCTCCGTCTTGGTGGTGCTTGTCTCACGGTCTTCTCTTGTGGTCATGAAGTTTGGACTTGGCGTGAAGTAGGGATTGTTGGGACTTGTAGGTAGGCGCATCTCGAGCATCTTCATGATGATGTTGTCGTTGTGGTGCTTGAGCTCGATGGCGTTCGTCGTCGTCGTGCACATGATGCTTGGAGGTGACTTGCCCTTCATGACGAGGTGGATCACGAACGTGATGGTGGTCGCCATGGAGATGTGGATGTGGATGACTTGTGCTTGTGTCACTTGGGTGCTCCGAAGATGATCGATTTGCTCGCCGCCGACTTGAAGATGATGAAGGGGAAGTAGACTTGATCAAGGCCCGAATCTCCTCCATCCTTGCATCTTGCTCCTCCTTTTGTGCGGAAAGCTTTTTGTCGATGTAGTCCCTTTTCCCCGCTTCGGAGTGACGAACGTCGATGGAGAGCTTCTCAATGCGCTCTCGCAATCTTGATTGTGCGCCTTGCATTTGTCGTTGTAGATCGAAGATTGATGCTTTGGTGATGTAGTTGTTCACGCAGTCGTTGTTGTCGAAGATCGGAGATGAAATGCCTTGCCTATCCATCACAATACTCGAGAAAATATGAGTGGGAGAAAGAGAAGAACGAATACCAAATGTACCTTGACCGAAGTTGAAGGTGGATCAATGATCACTCCAATGTGGAACAAGGTAATATCACAATTGGTACCAATTCTTGTCGGTTTCTCACACCTACACAAATAAGGCTTATGGTGGGGCTCGGTGAGGATAGTGGCACAAAAATTTGATGCAGAATGTTAGCAAGAATTAATAATGTTGAAAGAGATTCACAAATTCACAAGTGAAACAAGTAGACCAATAGCAATATGTGGCACACGGAAACATACACACGGATAGATAAATGGGGTCGTGCAACCAAGGCTGAGCACAAAATGTGGAATCCATGGAAAACTCTCGTGTTGCACAACTCAACAGAGACGCTAGCACGATTGCTCTATAGGCGGATACGAAACTTGTGCACAACCTATGATATGCAAAATGTATGAACTTCTATCCCATGTATGCTATATATGTATGATGCTCTGGTGGTATGACCCAAGATGATCGGATGTGACAATCTTATGCAATGTGGTATGATGCTATGGCACTTTCCTACAAGCTCTTTGTTCACTCTTTTTCTTTGCTTAAAAGCTTTTTCTTTTTTTCTTTTTTTTGTATATGGCCACAATGCGAAATGCACAAACCAAGATAGCAATTGTGTATATGCGGGAACAAACTTGAGGCACAAGGGATGATATGATGATACCAATATGATATGGTATGTATGCAATGTATGGTATAGACCACTAATGTGCACAAGTAACGTTGCCGGCAATACTCAAATGGCTAGTCTCGATAGGCAAGTGACGCAAAATGGGCTAGGGGTTATCAATGCAATGGCAAGGGAATATACAATGTAGGGATACCACGATACCAAGATTATATGGAGGTTACCGTCCTTGGCGATGATGAGTGGCGGTGATCTTGATGGAGATACCAAGATGATGGAGACTCGTCCCTAAGTAGCCGAAACACCTTAGGAAATGGAAAAACCGCGAACTCAAAATCTCAAATGTCAAATGGTGGTACAGGATGCGGTGGTGGTTGTGGAAGCTCAAAGGGATTGCGGAAATGCAATGATGGGTTATGCGAGTAGGCAATGCGAAAATAGAGGTTAAGGTGGTGGACTATACACGGTGTTGGAGTTGGAAGGATGATACGTCTCCGTCCTATCTAAAGTTTTTGATTGTTCCATGCCAATATTCTACAACTTTCATATACTTTTGGCAACTTTTTATACTATTTTTGGGGACTAACATATTGATCCAGTGCCCAGTGCCAGTTCCTGTTTGTTGCATGTTTTCATTTCTCAGAATATCCATATCAAACGGAGTCTAAACGGGATAAAAACGGACGGGGATTATTTTTTGAATATTCGGAGAATATGGGAAGAAAAATCCACGCGAGACGGTGCCCGAGGGAGGCACGAGGCAGGGGGGCGCCCCACCCCCCTGGGCACGCCCCTGACCCTCGTGGGCCCCCTGTAAAGCGGTTGATGCCCTTCTTCGGCCGCAAGAAAGCTAATTTTTAGGAAAAAGTCACGGCGAAGATTTCAGTCCAATCGGAGTTACGAAACGGTGAAAGGGCAGCCGGACAGAATGTAGAAACAGAGAGACCCAAAGAGACAGATCCAATCTCGGAGGGGCTCTCGCCCCTCCCATGCGATGGAGACCAAGGACCAGAGGGGAAACCCTTCTCCCATCTAGGGAGGAGGTCAAGGAAGAAGAAGAAAGAGGGGGGCTCTCTCCCCTTCGCTTCCGGTGGCACCAGAGTGCCACCGGGGGCCATCATCATCACCGCAATCTTCAACAACAGCTTCACCGCCATCATCACCAACTCTTCCCCCCTCTATGCAGCTGTGTAACCTCTCTCTTAATTACCCACTGTAATGTCTACTTAAACATGGTCCTCAACACTATATATTATTTCCCAATGATGTATGGCTATCCTATGATGTTTGAGTAGATCTATTTTGTCCTATGGGTTATTTGATGATCGTGATTGGTTTTAGTTGCATGTTCTATTATTGGTGCTGTCCTATGGTGCTCTCCGTGTCACGCAAGCGTGAGGTATCCCCGCTGTAGGGTTTGCAATATGTTCATGATCTTCTTACGGTGGGTGACGTGAGTGACAGAAGCATATACCCGAGTAAGTAGGTTGGGTTTACCTTAATGATCTTTAGTAGTTGCGGATGCTTGCTAGAGTTCCAATCATAAGTGCATATGATCCAAGTAGAGAAAGTATGTTAGCTTGTGCCTCTACCTCATATAAAATTGCAATAATGATTACCGGTCTAGTTATCGATTGCCTAGGGACAAATAACTTTCTCATAACAAAACGCTCTTAACTAAAACTAACTTAGTTGTGTCTTTATCTAAACAGCCTCTACTTTTTATTTACTTGCTCTTTATTATCTTACAAACCTATCCAACACACTAAAAAAAATACACTTCCGTGATGATACGTGTTTGTCATAGTAGGTCGCGTTTTTTGTCATGCATGTACATCCATGAAAAATTTATGACATAATCAAGATAGTCATACCTATGCTGTCATAGAAGTGTTCCATGACATTACCAAAATTATCATCACGGAAGTGTCCACTTCCATGACGATAAATCGCGCGTCACAGAAGTGCTTTTGTCAAGGGTGACCGACACGTGGCATCCACCGTAACGGAACGTCGTTAAGCTATCGGGTCGGGTTTTGGATCTGATAACCCGTTAACAGCCCCGACCAATGGGGATTTTCCACGTGTAAAATCATCATTGGCTGGAGGAAACACGTGTCAGCTCACCGTTGGGACAGATGTCATCCGCTCATTGGACCGAAGGAGCCTATGATACGGCGACACGTGGCACGACCCAACAGAGGCCCATTACTGTGAAAAGGCCGGCCCGTTTGACTTGGTCAAAAGGTGGCGGGCCGGCCCACGGAAAGCTTGTTAATGGCCTGTTCGCATATAGCCCATTTACAGCCCGCTAACCCAGGGCCCGTTACGCCCTATCCGAATTAGGCTCAGTAGCGTCATCTGGGCCATCCAATATGATTGAGCCCGTTTTAACTTCCGGCCCATGTGTGGCCCATGACTTCTTTCGGCCCATATGAGGACCTTTGTAACTCTTGGCCCATTAACGGCCCGTGGTGAAACTGGCCCGTAATGAACAGTGTATCACTTTATACCCATTAACGACCCGTTATTCCATTGGGTCGTTTCCAACCCAAGTTATCTTTCGGCCTTCTCAAGGCCCATTTATTCTTGGGCTCATTTGCAGCATTCGGTTACATACGGCCCGTTACTGTCATTTTCTGCTTTTGGGCCAAATTCAGCGCGTCGTTACAGTCGGCCCGTTTACGGACCGTTAATACGTTGGGCCATTTTCATTTCAAAAAAAAACCTGTTGGGCTGTTTTCATAGAGTTATCAAATACGTCCTATTAACGGCCCGTTATGATCCACGAATAGTATGGCCCATGATTGGCGAAATGATGATATGCCCCATAGAAGGCCCATGGATCCTACGGCCCATATAGAAGGCCGATGGATCCTACGGCCGGACGAAGGCCCATGGATCGTACCGCCTGCAGGAGGCCCATGGTTACAACAGTCCGTGTGTTGCCATGATTATTTTGGCCTAGTTACCAAAAATAGGCTATTGTGGCCACTAGAAAAAAACAGAAAAAGAACTGCAGTTACTACAAGCAAACAACTAAACAAGACAATAAGGAAATAATAAGCCAGCAATTAACGCTAGCCTATTACCGCTATTACACATATTACATCCACTAGGCATCAAAGTTCGCCACTAGTGCAAATATAGGGAACAAAGCAGCACATTACATACACTGGCCGTCAAAATTGGCCACCAGTGCAAATAAATGCGGCAGCAAAACAACAACATAACTGAAACAACTTCAGAAGAGCTCAAGAAACGTTATCCTGGGTATCCACCATGCTGGCAATAAGCTTAGCAAGCTGATTAGCTTTGTCCTATTTGGTGCTAAAATCCTCCAACGCTTGCTGTTGCACCAGAAAGTATGCATCTGAATGCTCCAGGGACTTCCGCAGTCCTTCCGCTTCTTGTCACAACACAGCTGATCGATGTCTTTCAGCTTGTAGTTGAGACTCAAGAAACCAAACTAATTCAGACAGTGAGTTTGAATAGCTTGTGCAAGCGGTAGTGGCCAGTAACTCGAACACTAAAACAAGACAGGACTTTGGGGTTGTCTCGCTGTCTTCAAGATAGTCTTCCTTAGCTGTTTTATCAGCTTTGTTGGATACCAACAAGGATGTGTCACTATCCTGAACCTTATCTGCATTACTTCCTTTACCATTGCTTAATAAGGCACTCTTCCCCAATATTCTGTCAGCATTCTAAAAGAAGAAACAAGCAAACACATAACAAGTTTAGCATGTACTAGTATATGAAACTCATTTCGGTGAACGAGTTCATTAGTAAGGTGGACAGGATTAAACTACCAAGTCTTCTATTGCCACGTACTAGTACATAATAAAAGCATCAAACAAACATATATCTACACTGGTGCAGAACAGGGCAATAGCAACGGTTCGTAAGGCCCTTTAGTGCCGGTTCCGTAACCGGTGCTAAAGTGTAGGCACCAAAGGCTCCCCCTTTAGTACCGATTCAGCACGAACCGGTGCTAAAGGGAAACCACCTGGCACGAGCCAGCTCCGGGGGCCGGGAGCCCTTTAGTACCGGTTGGTAACACCAACCGGTACTAAATGTTTATGGCTTTTTTGTTTTATTTTTATTTTTCATTTAAATTTGTGTTATCAATTTAATTTAGGATTGTTTTATGTTATAATGAGTTGTTATACTTGATATGGATATGGATATGACATATATATATATACTTGATCACTTAGCTAGGATCCATCCAGTTCAAACTAATTTGCGGTTTCTTTCATAAATGATATATATAATAACTCATCATCATCATCATCATCACATATTAATAAATAAATAAACTCTTGCATCATATCATCACCAACAACAGTATATATATATACTAGCTAGCTGAAAATCATCGTAGTCGTCATTAATTACCACTATTTAATCATCATAGTCATTACCGCTATCTAATCATCACCAACACTAGCTAGCTTAAAGAAGAAACATTCACTTGTAACAGAAGCAAAGATATCATCGAGTTCAACATGGTCATGATATTATAAGCGTTCACAAGGAAATCACTATTTGAGATTAATTAAGTTCAGGACAATACGGACATGAGAGAGGACAATTACTAAGAGCATGAACTAGCTAAATCACTCCTGCTGCTCCCTGTCAGGTAGAATAGCATAGAACATGTATAGCTCTCCTGATTCATCATACTGGAGCATGTAGATGAATCTGTCTCCTAATCTTGGGTTGCGCTTCTCCTTGCTGCCCCCTAGTACTTCTCTGCGATCGTTAACAATTTTGCTCCAATCTTTCACTATTAAGCATTCTTCACTTTCAGAAATCCAGAATGCACTGATGTGCAATGTAGGAAATCTTGGTCGTAAGCTAACCATTGACATGCGACCTTTTGTCTCGATCCACTGAGGCACAACTGTCATCGGGAGTCCCTGTTGAAGGACATCATATAGTAATTAATATACTTAGCAATGAAAGTTTAGCTTCAAAAATAATGTATGCAAAAGATGCACTAAGGACAAATAGTAAAAAACTTACCACCTTTCTATTATAGATGTGACCGTAGTTCAATACGATCACTATTGGTCACACGTTTTGAGTACTAACATTTCTAAGTTCAGGAAGAAAATTTGTCTTGACAGTATGAAGATCCTCAATCCATGAAACATAATGACTTATCTCCTTGCAGTTTAGTTCATCCCCGGGGCAGTAGTAGGTCCTGTCTATCAAGCGTCGGTCATGTTTGCTTGAACCGAAATAAGCTGACAATACAAATTAGTTGTCAACTATTTTTGAGTAAACTGTATCAAAGACATAAACATATGCATGCATGGTTGAGAAAAACTCACATAATGGTAGACCTGGAGGCATTTGCACATCAACCCAGATGTCTATATTACCTTCAATATCATCTTCCGGACGAATATCAAAGGTGATAACCATATCAGGCTCAAATGCATAAGCCTTGCATAGTGCTTGCCAAGTTTTGCATTCAAAATGTGTGTATGTGTCTCCATTATATAATTTGACATTGAAAGTATACCCATTCTCGGTCTTCAAGTAAACTCTCTTTACCTCCATATCATCTATAGCACTAAAACCTATCTTATCCAAGACAAAAATTCTTGCATGGCAGGGGATGCGGTAGTAGAATAGTGAAAATTTAAAATTATAATTTGAAGCAAATAAAGCATAAGTCATGCTTTAAAATTATAAGTTGAAGCAAATGAAGCATGAGTTTTGCATTCAAATAATAATTGCCGTTGTGACTTACTGTATCCACTTCGAATGTCTCATCCAGCTTGATGCTGAAGCGCCTACCATCAACAAGGAAATTTCTGTCGCACAGGCCGCGCTGGTCTTCACAGTGTTCGCACATAATGAAATCTTTTTCGTCGTCAGATGACATTTCCTATGTTCATATAGGTGAAACATTAAACACTTATTACTATCTAACATTAATTAATATCTAGCTAATTCAAATATATATTCATCTAACATTTGACATTAATATATCTAACTATATTCATCTCTAACAATTGACATTATATATATTTAACTTTTCTATCTAATTCATCTAACATTCGACATTAATCTAACATTTATATAAACTAAAAATATATAAAAAATTAAATAAACAGAAAAACTCATTAACAAATAATATTTTAATTAGATCATCAAATCTCAGATACCTAAATTTTCTTACTAAAAATAAACTAGTTATATTAATTATTCAACTAGTTCAAATCTCATATACCTAAATAAACTAGTTCGACAATTTTCTTACTAAAAATAAATTAGTTATATTAATTATTAACTAGTTCAAAACTCATATACCTAAATAAACTAGTTCGATTATTTTCTTACTAAAAATAAACCTAGTTATATTAATTATTCAACTAGTTCAAATCTCATATATATACCTAAATAAAGTAGTTCAATTATTTTCTTACTAAAAATAAACTATTTATATTAATTATTCAACTAGTAAAAAAATTGTATGTGTATGTGTGTGTGTGTATGTGTGTGTGTACTGCGTGTATACATATACGTGTGTGTGTGTACGTATGTGCATGCACAGTATGCCGCGGGGGCGGCGGCGCGTAGACGGGGGCGGCGCGCGACGTACGGGGCGGGGGCGGGGGCGGCGGCGTACGGGGCGGGGGCGCCGGCGTACGGGAGAGACGTACCAGGCGTGGCGCCGCGGCGATGACGGCGGCGGGCGACGGGCGACGACGACAGACGGCGGGCAACGGGCGGCGACACGACGACGACGGGATCGAGCGGCGCGCGCGGTTGGAGACGAAGTGGGGGATGAAAACTGAAATTTTCGTAAGTGCTATATATATAGGATGGGCCTTTAGTACCGGTTGGTGGCTCCAACCGGTAAGCCTTTAGTACCGGTTGGAGCCACCAACGGTACTAAAGGCCCGACCTTTAGTACCGGTTGGTGGCTCCAACCGGTACTAAAGGCCTAGCGCTGCCACCCCGCGGTGCACAAAGTTTAGTCCCACCTCGCCGGGCGAAGGGCAGCCGCACTGGTTTATAAACCCAGCCGCGGCTACCTCTTTGAACTCCTCTATATAGCAAGCTTGTGGGCCTAAATTCTGCGCGCTCAGTGCGCTGCCCTGTGAGTCTGCTGGGCCTTTAGGGCATGTAATTGCACGCCCGTGGCCTAGCAGGCCCACAGGGTAGCGCCCCAATTTTTTTTATAGTTTTTTTCTTTCCTGTTGTATTTTCTTCTATTTATTTCTGCGTAGTTTTTTCTTTTCTGTTATATTTATTTTCTTCTATTTGTTTCTTCTATGAAAAATAGTAAATATAATTTTTTTTTCTTTTCTGCTTTATTTTTTCTTCTAGTTATTTCTGAGTAGTTTTTTTCTTTTCTGCTATATTTATTATCTTCTATTTATTTCTGAGTAGTTTTTTATATAGTTTTTTCTTTTCTGCTATAGTTTTTTTTTCTTTTCTGCTATTTTTTCTTTTCTGCTTTTTTTCTATTCATTTTTTTTATATACCATGCCAAGTTGATGGTTAAAACTTGATGGTCAAAGTCTGGAGTTATAACCAAAGTTTTAAAAAATGAAATGCCGAAGTGCAACTAGTTTTTGCCATAACAGAAGAAGTCCGGAGTTGTAATAAGTTATTAAAAATAAAAAAAGAGGTGCAATACTCGTTAATTAGCTTCAAGCCTTTTGGAATAGTGTAAACTGCACTGCACATAGCTCCGTGCAGTCTACTATATTCCTCAAGGCTTGAAGCTAAGCAACGTGAGCATTGAGCCTCTTCTTCATCGTCTCTGCACTCAGGGCTTATAAACCGCTCCTAGTCCCTCTCTCTTCGCAAGGTGGGACTAAAAAATAGCTTACTAAGAAACTATAGTACTGGTTCATGCCATGAACCAGTAATAAAGGTGCTCGTGGGGCCCCAGCCTTACCTGACACAACCTCATTAGTACCAATTCATGGCACGAACCTGTGCTAAAGGTTCGCCATGAACCGGTACTAAAGAGCTCCTCCCGCCTAGCAGTTGGAACCGGTACTAAAGAGCTCCTCCTTCCTAGCAGTTGAATGGTGCATACTGAATGCAAAAAAATTCTGGAGTTGTAATAAGTTTAAAAAAATGAAATGCCTTTGTAATAGATGAGTTTAATTTCGTCAGAAACCCGAATACTTCGAAAGAGATTGTCCAGTTTGTAAATGAAGTGCATCCAGTTTTTGCCGTAACCCTCTCTACTTTTTTGAACATGATATGTGGGTGAAATTATGATACCATGCCAACTTTCAACTTTTTCAGAGTTCATTTGTAGTGCTTTTCAATTTCCAGGTCATTTAGTTCTCAAAACAAATCATTAAATGCATGAAATATAGCAAATGAAGGCATAAATGGTTGAAAGTTGATGGCGTCGCTTTGAATGGTGCATACTGAACGCAAAAAATATAAGAGCATTTAGATCATGATCTTATATTTCTTTACAGTCTGAATTGTCAATATGATCTTATACATAAAAAATACTTTGATCATCAATGATCTTTGTGTGTATAATCTGAATTGTCAATATGAGTATAAAAACATTGAATGAGTATAAAAACGCTTTGAATGCTGCATACTGAACGCAAAAGAAGTCGGGAGTTCAAATAAGTATAAAAACATTGAAGTGCCCGTGTAACAGATGAGTTCTCGTCCGAAACCCTGATACTCCGAAAGACATTGTCCAGGTTGTACACGAAGTGCGTCCAGTTTTTGCCGTGACCCTCTCTACTCTTTCGCACATGCTATGCGGGTGAAATGATGATACCATGCCAAATTTCAACATTTTCACAGTTCATTTTGTAGTGATTTTCAATTTCACGGTCATTTAGCTCTCTAAACAATTCGGTAAATGACTGAAAAACAACAAATGATGTCAGAACATGTTGGAAATTGATGACGCCGGTTTGAATGCTTCATACTGAACTCAAAAGAAGTCCAGAGTTCATATAAGTATAAAAAACATTGAAGTGCTCGTGTAACAGATGAGTTCTCGTCCGAAACCCTTATACTCCGAAAGACATTGTCCAGTTTGTACACGAAGTGCGTCCAGTTTTTGTCGTGACCCTCTCTACTCTTTCGCACATGCTATGCGGGTGAATGATGATACCATGACAAATTTCAACATTTTCACAGTTCATTTTGTAGTGATTTTCAATTTCACAGTCATTTAGCTCTCTAAACAATTCGGTAAATGACTGAAAAACAGCAAATGATGTCAGCACGTGTTGGAAATTGATGACGGCGCTTTGAACACAAGAAGTCCGGAGTTCAAATAAGTTATTAAAAATAAAAAAGAGATGCAATGCTGGTTAATTTGCTTCAAGCCTTTCGGAATAGTGTAGACTGCACTTCACATGGCTCAGTGCAATCCATGCTATTCTGAAAGGCTTGAAGCTAAGCAATGTGCAGGTGAGCGTTGCGCCTCTTCGTCATTGTCTCTGCACTCACGGCTTATAAACCGCTCATACTGCCTCTCTCTTGGCGAGGTGGGACTAAAAATCAGCTTACTAAGAAACTCTAGTACCGGTTCATGCCATGAACCGGTATTAAAGGTCTTCGTGGGGGCCCCAGCCTGACCATACCCTGACACAGCCTCATTAGTACTGGTTCATGGCATGAACCGGTACTAAAGGTTGCCCACGGACTGGTACTAATGATGCCCGCCCGCCTAGCCATGGGAACCGGCACTAATGGTCACACTAGTGCCAACTCAAATTCAAACCGGCACTAATGTGCTTCACAGTTGACCCTTTTCCTACTAGTGCTATGTCATATGGTCACTCCATTGTCTTGCCAAATCAAAATAGAGACACGGTTCAAATCATATCAGTTCAAGACAAAGCAGCAGTGAAAGAATACAAAGTGTGGGAAACTACATGGCACAACAAGATTTCAGATGGGTACCACGGGTCTACATGTACAACAACACTATTGGCTCTGTTGTGATGCTAGTAATGTGCATGATATGAAAGTCAACTGTATACACAATTGACATTGAAATCAACAGAGCTATTGATAAGAGCAAACCTGTTAAAGAAACATGCGTGAACATGCCTGCTATGCCATTGGAGTTTTGATTGGATCCTTCAATTTAAAAATAAGTTTGATGAGTAAATACAGTGATACAAGAGCAAAGCAAGCATAGTTAAAAAAGGCGCGCCTAAGCGAGCGCTTAAGCGCGCCTAGGCTCTAGGCATTGGCAAAAAGCATTGCGCATAACTACGCATAATCTGTGCATAACTGCGCATAAGCATGTGCTTTGGTCAGTAAAGCGCAAGGCGGTGGCAAAATGCACAAATAACGCCTAGCGCTTTTTTAAACTATGATAGCAATGGAATCTTAAATTAGAACAGTTGTTCTTCAGGTTTAGGCACTTGTTCTACATGAACAGAGTACAGTAAGACGCAAGAATATAATACTTCAAGATAGAAAATGAGCTCATAGACCTTACCACATTCTTGGTTCGGGACCAGTACAGAACAAGGTATTCCCAGTCATCGTCCAGTAAATGTGTCTCAGGAGAACGTAAGGGAATTTGATGAGTTTCTTTACAGGTAAAGTACGTTTTCTTCAGGTAATTCCGATATTGCCACCAAGCATTATTGAAGATAGCAGAGGTATTAGCACAGGTTACCTCATCCTGAGTTTCCAAATCGGTCCTTCTCTATAGAGAAAAATGGGAAAATTTGCTGTATTATAACCATCATGGAGGTAGGATGTATGGGACGAAGCAAAGTAATTGCCATGAATAACATTACTTACACATAACTCCTGGACAAACACCTACAACTGGCATTTTCCTTCATCTTCAGTATAATATTTCCAAGATGGGAAGATACGCACATACGATTTAACAACATCAAATGCGATAGATGCTAAACTACGACTAGCAGGTTGTGCTTCCTCCACAGCAATAGGCGTACTAACTGGTGGAGTTGGAGTTCGCCATGATAGTACTGGCCCTTTGGGCACTGGAGCTGCCTTACTAACTGCTCTTGTTTGGGAGTTCTGTGGTGGAGATGGTGTTGTGTTAACAGGAATTGGGTTACTATCGGCTGGGGTTGGGGTTAGATTGGGTGAAGCTGGTTCTCTGTCCATTGCAGTAGGGGTACAATCTGCGAGAGTTTGGGTTATGTGTGGTAGGGCTAGTTCTTGTGCATGTACAACCAGGGTGCTATCTCCACCAAGAGGTAGCACTATTTTATTTGAAGACCGTGTTTTTAGTCCGCTAGATACTGGCATCACCTGCTCCAATTCAAATGGCTGATAAACAGGAAACATAGTTGAATGTACAGACATTGTATGAGAGACAGATGCAATAGATAGTGTGGAAAAAAGAGGGCATGAAATAGTTGACATGTATATTGTTTAACTAAAACGGATAGCATGACATAATTTCACATATATGATGTCTATCTAAACTGGATAGCATAGCATAACATAATTCAAAGATATGATGAATAACTAAACAGGATCGCATGACATAATTCACCTACATGCATGTTATCTAAATAATCAGGATCGCATCATTTAATTCAGATATGTGATTTATATGCTAAACAGAGGGCATTCGATATGATGTCTGAACTAAGAACATGGTGTTGAATATTGTGTATATGATGTCTAAACTATGCAATGCAAGACACCGTATGCATGATATCACTAGTAGAAAAAGGGTCAAACGTGAAGCACATTAGTGCCGGTTTGAATTTGAGCCGGCACTAATGTGTACATTAGTGCCGGTTCCAACGGCTAGCCGGGCCGCTCTCATTAGTACCGGTTCGTGGCGAACCTTTAGCACCGGTTCGTGCCATGAACCGGTACTAAAGTGAGTGGTGGCAGGATGTTGTCAGTCCGGGGCCCCTCCAGCACCTTTAGTACCGGGTCGTATCACGAACCGGTACTAAAGGTCGTCCTACATAGACCCTTCGTCCACCCGAGCTCGCTCTGTTCTTCCCCTTTCCCCTCTCCTCTCTGTTCTTTCCCCTCTTCCTCTCAAGCTCATCACACATTTTGCCCAAGATTTGAAGGCCCCCATCCATTCAAATGATCACAAAGGTTAGCAACTCTTTCCTTTCATCTCTCATTGCTAGATTAGCTCGTGCAATGCTTTATATAGTGATTGATTTTTGAGTTTAGTAATTTGGGAGGAATTATATATATGTGCTATTATTTGATTTATATGCAATTTGAGGTCAAAAATAACACTTAGTTTTGCATATGTCGGTGTGGTTTACTTAGTACCTTCTAAATCTCCGTCGTAACCACCGTCGATCGCTCGCAACATCCCGTCGCCGGCACCACCTTGTGGTGAGCCTCTTGCTCATGAAGTTTTATATAAAAAAATGATGTTTGTGTGATTTAGATATATAGTTACTCGTATAATTATCTCACCCATACGTTGTTTCTTATGCATAGTGCCATGGTTTTGATATCCGTCCCTGTCGACCCTCGTCCGGGTTATGATTTGGATGTGGTATATTCTCTTTTAAAACTATTCATTGCATTTCGTGTTTATGACAAATTATGCCCATCAAGTTGACATAGATATTTGTATGTAGGAGGTAGTTGAACCCGAAATTCCAACTGACCCTATTGTCGAGAGGTTAAATTTAGTTGAAAGAGAAAATGAGGATTTGAAGGAAAAATTGAAAAGAATTGAGGGGGAGAAGATGGAATTGGAGTTGCATGTTGCCGATGTCGTCGATGATCACAAGATTAAGATGGATAAAATGCGCTTGAAGATTAGAAAGATTAGAAAATATGCCATTCATACTGAGGCTTGGTATCATTATGCTGTTGGATCAATTGTTACCTTAGTTGCGATCTTGATCGCAATTGTTGTTACATTTAAATTCTTTAGCTAGAGAGTTATTTGTTTGTTGCATTGAAGTGTTGTATGCTCTTTATGTTTGAACTTTATGTATGAACTTTATGTATTGTATTAATTTGATGTTTTCGGTGCTGTGTATTGAAGATGAGCCAGCAATGGATCTACGATGACCGATGCTCTCCCGAGTTCATTAATGGCGTGCGTACTTTTCTGCTTGTGGCTGAGGCAAACAAGCGAGCGGATGGTTTTATGCATTGTCCATGTGCTGGCTGTAAGAATGGTCGTAATTACTCTACGTCAAGAACCATTCACGTCCACCTGTTTGAGTCTGGTTTCATGCCCCACTATAATGTTTGGACCAAGCATGGAGAAAGAGGGGTTATGATGGAAGAAAATGAAGAAGAAGAGGACGACGACAGCTATCCTGGCCATGGGTTCCCTGAATACGATGATACGACAATGAGGGAAGAAGCTGAGCCGGTAATGCGGGAAGAAGCTAAGCCGGCAATGCGGGAAGAAGCTGAAGAAGAGGCATCAGATGAGCCCGTTGATGATCTAGTTCGGGCCATTGCCGATGCAAAGAGAAACTGCGCAAGTGATTTGGAGAAGAAGAAGTTGCAGTGCATGTTAGAGGATCACAAAAAAATGTTGTACCCGAATTGCGAAGGTGACAAGAAAAAGTTGGGCACCACACTGGAATTGCTGCAATGGAAGGCAGAGAATGGTGTATCTGACAAGGGATTTGGAAAGTTGCTGGTAATGGTAAAGGATATGCTTCCAAAGGACAACGAATTGCCCGAGAGTACGTACCAAGCAAAGAAGGTTGTCTGCCCTTTAGGGTTAGAGGTGCAGAAGATACACGCATGCCCTAATTATTGCATCCTCTACCACCGTGAGTATGAGGATTTGAACACTTGCCCGGTATGTGGTGCATTGCGCTATAAGATCAGCCGCGATGATCCTGGTGATGTCGAGGGCGAGCGCCCCAGGAAGAAGATTCCTGCCAAGGTGATGTGGTATGCTCCTATAATACCACGGTTGAAACATTTGTTCCAAAACAAAGAGCATGCCAAGGCGATGCGATGGCACAGAGAAGACCGTAAGAAAGACGGAAAGTTGAGAGTACCCGCTGACGGGTCGCAGTGGAGAAAAATCGAAAGAAAGTATGGGAAGGAGTTTGCAGATGACGCAAGGAACTTATGGGTTGGTCTAAGCGCAGATGGCATTAATCCTTTTGGGGAGCAGAGCAGCAACCATAGCACCTGGCCTGTGACTCTATGTTTGTATAACCTTCCTCCTTGGTTGTGCATGAAGAGGAAGTTCATTATGATGCCAGTGCTCATCCAAGGCCCTAAGCAACCCGGCAACGACATTGATGTGTACCTAAGGCCATTAGTTGAAGAACTCTTACAACTGTGAAATGGAACAGGTGTACGTGCGTGGGATGAGCACATGGGGGAAGAATTTGACCTAAAGGAGTTGCTGTTCGTGACCATCAATGATTGGCCTGCTCTCAGTAACCTTTCAGGACAGTTAAACAAGGGATACCGCGCATGCACGCACTGTTTGGACGATACCGACAATATATATTTGGCTAATTGTAAGAAGAATGTGTACCTGGGACATCATCGATTTCTTCCGAGCAGGCATCCCGAAAGAAAGAAAGGCAAGCATTTCTCCAGTGAGGCAGATCACCAAACGAAGCCTCGCCACCGTACTGGTGCTGATGTACATGATATGGTCAAGGATTTGAAGGTGGTCTTTGGAAAGGGTCCTGGTGGACAACCTGTTCCGAATGACGCTGACGTACGTGCACCCATGTGGAAGAAGAAATCTATATTTTGGGACCTGCCCTATTGGAAAGACCTAGAGGTCCGCTTCGCAATCGACGTGATGCACGTGACGAAGAATCTTTGTGTGACCCTACTTGGCTTCTTGGGCGTGTATGGGAAGACAAAAGATACACCTGAGGCATGGGAGGACCAGCAATGTATGCATGGAAAAGACGGCATACATCAGGGTCATGCCCCCCGTCGCCTCTCGCCTCGCCGGTGAGCGCACACACACACACACACATATAGCATTGTTAGAAATTTTTCTTTTTTTAGTTATAGAAATAGTTAGTTATATAGCATTGTTAGAAATGTTATAGAAATGTTAGAATTGTTAGAAATTTTTCTGTTTTTTAGTTATAGAAATAGTTATAAAAAAGTTAGAAATTTTTCTTTTTTCAGTTATAGAAATATTAGAAATTTTATACAAATGTTAGTTATATATATAGAAATGTTATAATTTTTTCTGTTTTTTAGTTATAGAAATATTAGAAATGTTATAGAAATGTTAGTTATATAGCATTGTTAGAAATGTTATAGGAATGTTAGTTATATAGAAATGTTAGAAATTTTAGTTATCAAAATCCAATCATTAAAAAAATGTTACTTTTTGCGGACATATAGCTAGTATTTGTTCTCGACGATGCCTGGCCCGCATCCTCGCCGTCGACCCGTCCGCGACGACGTCCGGCTGACCCATGTCCGGGACTGGGCTCTGCAGGGCTCGCACTGGGAGGTGCTGCCTGGAGGGGCGTGCCGCTTGATGAGGAACCCGGCCCCAGGTCCCGTCGTCGACCCTGATCTCGTTTGGTGGCGTTCGCGTGGGCCAGTTTTGGTGCGGAGGGAGCCGGCCCCGCCGGAGGTAGTACGTCGCCGTGTCAGGGAGGAGGACGAGCACGTCCATCGCTACATGGTTGCATTAGAGGGCGGCAGGTTCTCCAGTACCTGGCAGTTTCTTCAGGGATCTCACTTCAGCTATGATCCTGTGAGGGTTCCTTGTCTTTGGGTGTCCACCGCCCGCGCCGCAGGAACCGCGAGTGTCCTAGATTCTTCTGTAGTATTCGATCTTTATTAGCTACCTAGCCAGTGATGTACTCGATATATAATATTCGAGACGATGTATTCGAGATTATATATTATTCAAGACGATGCATTCGAGATTATATCTATTATTCGAGACGATGTATTCGAGATTATATCTATTATTTGAGATGATGTATTCGAGATTATATCTATTATTCGAGACGACGTATTCGAGATTATATTCGATGATGCTTATTATGTACTATGATTGATTCAGTTTTTCCTTATTAATTGATTGCATCCATGCATTGTAAGTTGAATATATTTCTTTTGGATTAGTTAAACAAAACCTATGGCGGACAATACCGGCAGAGAGGGAGAAGAGGCCCTGTTCAATATCATACGCAATCCTCGCGGGCGAGATGATGATCAGAATGAAGAAGATTATGACGGCTCCGAATATCTAAACAACACCGGGGAGGGTGATATGATATTCGATCGCGACGACCGAATTGATGAAGTCGTGAACTATGAACATGACGAAGAAAATGTTGATCTTGAAACAACAAAGACCGGCGAGATATATATATTTATATAAGCAGGCATCTGGTGATCATCACATGTATTAAATGACTTGAAGATATATTAACGAATCGATCTTTCTTCTTTCAGCCATCCGGATCGAGCAAATCTTCAGGCAACAGGACGAAACAAGGCCCGAACAAAAAGTTGAAGGAGGGCGTAAAGTACAATATCGAGGCAATCAGACCTAATGGCGAACCATTCGCGCCTAAGAAGATTGCGGACAAGTTCGTTCGTCAGTGCGGAGTTCTTGTGAAGGACCAACTCCTGATCTCCCTTCAAGAATGGAGAGAGCCATCAAAGCCACGTCCAGGAGTTACTTTTGTCGACGACAGACAAAAATAGTTGCTTTGGGAAACGCTCATGGAACATTTCACCCTACCAGATCATTTCACAAAAGCAGATGTGGAGAAAGTCAAGGACGCTGCTCTTAGGAGGATGGCGGTTGCATTCAAGAACCACAAGATTCGTGAATGGGCCAAGTACGTCAACGGAGGAAGGAAGACTCCAGCATTCGAGGGAACACTAGAGAACCAATGTGCTCATTGGGACGATTTCGTGAAATTCAAGGATTCGGAATTATCTAAGGAACGGTCGAGAATAAACAAGGCCAATGCCGCAAAATAGGATAAGTTCCATAAGCTGGGGCCAGGTGGCTATGCGGTGGGAATGCCACAAAAAAGAGATGCTGGATGCAGGTGTCACTCCAGAAACATTGAGCTGGCCCCCCAGGTGCAGGGCTTGGTTCTATGCGCATGGGGGGAGTTGGACCCGAAGACAGGCAAAGTTTCCAAGAAGGCATGTCTGGATGGAGCCGAAGATAAGCTACTTGTTGCAATAGAAGAGGCCCGATCTGGATTGTTCGAGCCCAACAGAGAGAACGGCGAGCTTACGCGTGCCCTGGGAAATCCTGAACACCCGGGAAGAACATGAGGCATGGGCGTTATTCCGTGGTATGAGGGGTTTTCGGACTGGAACGCCGACTACAGAAACTGTGCGAGAAAGAAGATTGCGGAGGATAAGAAGAGGAACATGGAGGAGGAGCAGAGGTAGCTAGACTATGAACGCCTTCAAGGCCTAGAATCAGGAGCAGATCGACTCACTTAGCCAACAAAGGGGGTCTCAGCAGCTAGTGGATGATCCACCAATGGATAGCAGCGTCCCATCCATGCGAAGAAGCAGCGTGGGTTCTGCCCCGGGCGACGCATTGCTGGATAGCTACCTAGTGGATGACATCATGGAGAACACTAACTGCGAGCTACACTTCAAAATGAAGAACATATCCATGAAGGTGGCAGACGCCCTTGCTTTTACAAATCCCCCCGAGGCAACCTTCCATTGCAACCCGATTCCAGCGGGCTATGCTCGTGTCTTGGTTTATGAGGTGGTGGACCAATATTCGGGGCTAGAGCTTGACATTCCTGGAGGTGACGATGAGCACACACTAGGAGAGGCCAACCATCGTATCATCCAATGGAGAAAGGATAGGATCATCTTTCGAAGGCCATCGACACCGCGTCATCCGACTCCTGGTCGCAGTCCGCCACCGAGTCAGCAGACTCCCGCTCCTCCAAGTCCACCATCGCGTCAGGCCACTCCTCCTCCAAGTCCGGCACAGCTTCAGGCCACTCCTCCTCCAAGTCCGGCAAAGCGTCAGGCCACTCCTCCTCCAAGTCCGGCATAGCTTCAGGCCACTCCTCCTCCAAGTCCGCCACAGCTTCAGGCCACTCCTCCTCCTCCAACTCAGCCACGTCAGCCGTCTTCGCCGCCTCAGCAATCACGAAAGAGAGCCGCCTCATCTATGGTGCGTAGCGGTACAAGTCGAGGTAGTACTGCAGGTACAGGCGGAGGCAAGCGATTTCAATATGGTCCAAGCCTCGCGCCTCTTCCGCAGATGCCTTACGACAAGTCCGAGGAGGAAAAGGTAGCCATATCGAAGGCCGAGGTGGAAGCCCATTTTGCACCGAAACCGCCACTGCCGCCAAGGGAGAAAGCGCCTATGGAAAAGATTGACCACTTCATTCGTATGGCTATACCACCAGCTCCCAAGCCTGTTGACACAGACTATGAGCGCCACCTCAGGAAGTTAAATCGAGCACGTCTACAGAAAGAGGCGAGCTCGAGCTAGAGCAAATCAGCTGGCAAAAAATGCAGTAAAACCGTTCCCCAGTTGGGAGAACAGGCGGCTCAATCAACCCCCCCGCTTGTTGTGCCAACAACACATGAGAGTAGGCGCGCCCAATATTATTGTGGGCAAACCGTTAACGTTCCCGGGCTAGGCGATGTGGTAATGACCAAGGAGCATATTGCGCAGGCTGAATCGATCGGGATCACTGTTGGAAAATTCCTCGATATCGAGCCCATGTCTCCGACTAGAGAGGAGGAAATAAAACGGAAATATACCCGGGGCAAAACTTTGGTCGAGCCAGAGGAGGTCAATAAGCTCCCAACGAGAATGTATGCATTGCATCAATGGTACATGGACATTACCAAGATTTCCAATCGAGAGTCCCTCATGGTGAATGTCAACGAGGAGCATTACTACCATAACAAAGCTGTGACCGTTGAGTATTCAGAACTTTTTCAGCTATACAACAAAGACGCACTCGACAAATCTATCGTCAGTTGCTATTGTCTGTAAGTGATTTCTTTCTGTAATTTAAGTCTCAAGCTAGCTGATCATTTTGATCAATCATTACCTGTAATTATCCTCACTATATTATTTTCTATGGTATTATGCAGGATGAAGATTTATGAAATGAAAAAAGGTGGATGCTATGGCATTGGGTTCGTAGACCCAAATACCATTAATGAATACACATGGAAAATAGATCCATATCACGCAAAATGTGTAGAGGAAAGCATGCTACAGTTCTTCAAGGAACTCAAATACAATGAAGATATACAACTTCCTTAAAACTTCCAGTGAGTCACACTGTCTTGTACTACAAATTCTGTTTTTCCCTACTAGCTATAGCTACATGTTTTTGCTTACATATATATGCCCGCTTAATTAAGACATGCAAACGTGTGTGCATGCAGATTTCACAGGATCTTGTTAATCATTAAAGTTGATGAAGGAACAGTTGAAGTACTAGACTCGCTACTTAAGAAAGCAAGTGACTACAACATCATGAAGGGGATAGTCAATAGGTAATTTCAATCATTATTAACTATATCTCGGCCTATTTAATTAGTTCATCATTTCCTGATAACAACTATTTAATAACCCATTTATTCATTTTCTTTGTCGGCGGGCAGGGCTTGGGCAAAGTTCATCAGAGTCACTCCAGGCCCATGGAAACAATGTCTGAAATGGTATCGACCCAAGGTAAGTAATTAAGTAGTACTAGCTAGCTGCCATCTCTTTAATTATCATGCTTGATTAATTATTATCTGATCAAAATTCCATTCTCGTAAAGGCCCTGAAGCAGGTGCCGAGGAATGATGTATGTGCATACTACGTTTGCGAGAACATTCGCATGATGGCGTCCCAAAGGAGAAAATCTCAAAGACAGGAGCGGGTACGAAATCGATTGTTAGAACACTATTCACAATTTTTACACCATTATTGATATCTAGTCACACAACTAATACACATGCATATTGATCTCCTTCTTAACAGTTCAAAGAGGTGCGGGACAAGCTCCTAGCACAGGACCACATAGAAGCAATTCAAGAGGAAATAGCGGGATTTTTGCTCGACCAGGTCATAGATCCCAAAGGAGAATACTATTACCCACTACCGCCCCCATGAACCACTTCAAATTGTTATCATGCTCCGAAGGCACCAATTAGCTAGGCTAATGCCACTGGCTCCGAAGGCACCAATTAGGAGAAATTGTATATATATATATATATACATGTGTGTATATATGTGTGAATTAATTAATGGTGGTTGTGAGACATTCGATGATATATATATATATATATTATGATCGGTTGTACTAGAAATTCTATTTATATATATGCATAACGTGTACAATATGTAGTATCATAAAATACCAGCAAACGAAAAAGAATTAAATGGAAAACACAAAATTAAATGAAAAAGAAATCATAAACCCAAAAAAACCCCAACATTTTAATACCAGTTGGTGACACCAACCGGTACTAAAGGGCTCCCTGCCCCCGAAGCTGGCTCGTGCCACGTGGTTGCCCTTTAGCACCGGTTCGTGCTGAACCGGTACTAAAGGGGGGGGGGCTTTAGTGCCTACATTTTAGCGCCGGTTACCAAACCGACACTAAAGGGACTTACGAACCGGTGCTATTGCCCGGTTCTGCACTAGTGTATGAGCAATATAACCGTGCCAAGTTATAGCATACACCTCAGTGGGGGAATAAGACTGGTCATCTGTCTCTGAATCCATCTCTGAGGAGGTATCGGGACCCAACAAGAGATCTGCTTCGATAGGTAGCACTGTCTGCTCTAAAGGCCTTGTTTTCACTCCAGATTTTTCCATCTCCCACCCAAATGGCTGATTCACGGGAAGAGTAGTTTAATGTACAAACATTGTTGACAAATGGAAATGTAATGAAGAAAAGGATGGGCAAGATATCATTCAAATATATGATGCTTGGATAAACAGGATGGCATTGCACATTTCACATATATTATGGCTGGCTTAAAGACATGCAACTGCATAATTCCCATTTATGATATAGAAACTAAATAGGTGGCATTACAAAAACATGTCTAAACTAAGCAGATGACATATATGATGTCAAAAGTAGGCACTGCAAGGCAACATTTGCATGATATGACTAACATCATCATGCCAAGGTAGAGCAAACACTTTGGGGGGTAAATAGGAGTGGTCAGCGGCATCTAAATCCGCCTCAGAACAGATATCTTCCTATGGATTACAATCTGGAGAGGGGTGGGGAGGGTTTGCCATTGAACCCACCATGGAGCGATTTCTGCATGACATTGTATTGCCGCGCAAAACTCTTCTGTTTTTCTCTACATGTTCAGCATAACTGTGTACAATATCTGACATGCATACGAAGAAAATATGGTGAGATTATGTAAGGAGAGCATGCAGAAATTTAGAGTGATGGTAACAACCAGCAGATCGACGTTTTTCCGTTGAACCAAAATAGCCCTAATGGATCGACGTGAATGTATAGTAATAAGTGATGCAACAAGTGTACAACCTCTTTGCCGTAGCCGTGTCGACCTCAGCATCATTGGGTTGGTCGCTGAAGCAGTTGAGGTAGAGGTGGCTGTCGGAGGTGTGGAGGAAGATCTGAGGAATCTGTAGATGGCGTCCAGGGCACTGCTCTGTTGTGATGGATCGGTCTGTCGTTGGAGCAGCTCCGGTGAGCCGTAAGACGTCAAGGCCGAAGCAGCACAAGACATACATCGTCAATCTCAAGTGGGATTCTAATAGAATCTCCAATATATGATGTAAAATGGATGTAAAATTAACATCACCAAAAACCACCTGACTACAACAGATAAGGTAAAAACTGTTGACTCTGAACTTAACTGTCAAAACTGAAATTTACTGTGGAATCTGAATGCTACTGTCGAAACTGAACGCAATGGTAGCAGAGAGGCACTTGACATGTAGTTTAGGGAGGGCCTGCAGTTCATCTTCGACCTGCACCACCCGGAGCCGCCAGCCACCACCTGCCGAACCGCCGGCCCCAGCGCCGCCTCGCCCCCCCCAAACAACTCGCCACCCCCCCCCCCCCCAGCCCCCCCCGCCCCCCCCCCCCCCCCCTGAACCTTAAGATAGATAGTGGGGTACCTCTCCAGCGAGCCCCCATCCCCGCTACGGGTGGTTCTTCCTTAACTCCGGCGAGCCCCCCAACCCCTGAAAATCGAATGACCCAAAAGTCGATTCAGTCGACTGAAGTGTGGCTTAATCGAGCAGAGCAGCAGCACGAGCGAGGGGGAGAGAAGCAGCTGCAACTGGGCGAGCGAGCAATCGAGCGAGAGCCGGAGCAGCAGCAGCGCGAGCGAGCGAGTGAGAGCCGGAGCAGCAGCAGATCTGGCTGGTATGGACGCCGCCGCCGAAGGGGCCTCGCACTGAGGAGAGCCACCGTGGAGATGTCGCCCGCGGCGCCGGCTTCAAGGTAGCCGCTCCATGGGGTGCGGGATGGAGCACCATCCGCGTCGGGAGGTCTATTTAAGGAGAAGGGGCGATGCGATGAGTGTACAACCTCTTTGGTGGCGCCGAGTAGGCCTCGGCTTCGTCCGAGGAGTCGGTGAGGATGCTGCGATTCCGGTGGAGCAGGTTAAGGCGACGCTCTGGGGATGGATCAGCCACGATAGACGAGGAGATCATCGGAGCAGCTCCTTGGAGGTGGAGGACGGGGCGGATGAACCGGCGGGACGGCGAGATGGACGACGGATCCTCATCCGGGGAGGTGGACGAGGGACGTCGAGCTGTTGTGGTGGATGACGTCGTCGGGGAAGAGGCTCCGGCTGGGCAGCGGTGACGTGGCGGACGGAGGAGGGGGGGGTTGTGCGACTGGACCGGAGAGGTTATGGTGGCCTGGGATTTCGAATGGCGAAATGGGGGCGATGGGAGGGGGTGAAGCATGACTTAGGGACGCGCTTGTCCAAAATGCAGGTTGTGTTACAAAAGTACCCCCCACCGATTTGAACTAGCGGCCCTTTTGGCTTAGGGTTAGAAGGTGGATTTCGTGTGTCGGGATTTGGCAGCTGGAGGGAGTTTTCACGCGCGTTGTAATTTCGGGATAGCAAGGCACGGGTTGTGAAGGCGCCAGTTTTGGGAGCACGATATCTGAATTTTTGGGATATAACAAGACGCGGGCTGAATTTTAGGGACAAGCGTAACATGTAGTAATATTGTACTTGTACGTACCAAATCAATTCGCACTTCCCTCAACCAAAAAGAAAACGAAAAAATAAAACTATTCACACCACACAAAGAGAGAGTCTTGCCCGATTTTACTATACAAATGCTATTCAAAGCTACTCCCTCCTTCCATATATATAGGGCCTAATGCGTTTTTCGATGCTAACTTTGACCAAATATTAGAGCAATGATATATGACATGCAACTTACACAAAGCACACCGTTAAATTCGTCTGTGAAAGGTTCTTTCAATGATATAATTTTCAAAATGTGCATGTCATGTACTATTAATCTTGTCAATAGTCAAAGGCGGTCTTAAAAATCTCATTACACCCTATATAAATGGAAGGAGGGAGTATGAATCCATGTTATGTCCGATTAATTTTTTTTGCTTGCTGTATAATGCATGTAACCTAATCATACCAACATTTGAGTGCATTCCAAATGTCTATACTACCGCTATAATTCGAACTAAATTTGAATTC